>NC_081416.1:97418556-97491980 GCF_949786415.1 Peromyscus eremicus | reverse complement strand
ATTTTAGCAACTATTAATTCAAATAGCCACATACGGGTAGTGGGATCTATATCAAGTAATCTTTCAGAAAATACATGTGTATGACTCTTTGGGACATTAGAAGTTACAGCTTATTTGCCTTCTTTGTTTGTGCCTAAGTTGGAGATTTTGGGACAGGAAATTGACTTTTGCATTTGAAAGTTTAGCTTGATAAGAATATATAACAGGATATGTTAAAGAAATGAACCGCGGGGTTGGAGAGATAGCTAGCCCAGCAGTTAGGAGTATACACTGCTCTTACAGCAGACTTGGTCCCAGCACCCACACCAGGAAGCTCATAACCTTCTGAAACTCCAGCTCTAGAGGATCTGACAGCCTCTTCTAGCCTTTACAGGCACCTGCACTCATGTTCACATACTCATTCACAGACATACTTGCATACATATAATTAAAAAATAAAGAACAAATCTTAAGAAATAAACTGATTTTACCATATTTTATTTCCCCATCCAAAGGTATTCCTGATATCAAGAACACAGCAAACACTACCATCTCTCTATTACTTTATGAAGGTTGTCATGTGACATCAGTTCTGTGGATATTTAATATTCTCTTATTCAGAGTCAAAGTTCCTTGAGGCATGAAACATGGGCTATATTACCATATTTCCACGAGAGCCATCAACTTACTTTGGTTAAGGTCTAACAATGGAAATGGGACCTAATCCATTCAGCTGGGGTAGCAGAATTCTATTATCATGTATTTCATAGAAAATACACACAAAAGGTGAAGGACCATTTGAATACCAACAAGAAGAGTTTCCAGGAGTCATGTCAGCCATCAATTCTACTGAAAGCCATCCAGAGGCCTTTTTGTTGGTAGGAATACCTGGTTTGGAGCACCAGCACATCTGGATCTCCATTCCTTTCTTCTTTGCCTATACCTTGGCCCTACTGGGCAACTGTACCCTTCTCTTTATTATCTGGGCAGACTCAGCCCTCCATGAGCCCATGTACCTCTTTCTGGCTATGTTGGCAACCATAGATTTGGTCCTTTCTTCTACTACACTGCCCAAAATGCTTGCTATTTTTTGGCTCAGAAACCAAGAGATCAGTTTCTATGCCTGTCTTATCCAGATGTTTTTTCTCCATTCTTTCTCCATCATGGAGTCAGCAGTGTTGCTGGCCATGGCCTTTGACCGTTATGTGGCCATCTGCAAACCCCTGCACTACACCACAATTCTGACCAAACCCCTCATCATCAAGATTGGCCTGGCCGCTGTGACTCGGGCTGTGGCATTAATGACTCCACTCCCCTTTCTGCTCAGACGCTTCCACTACTGTCGAGGGACAGTGATTGCTCACTGCTACTGTGAACACATGGCTGTGGTAAGGCTGGCATGTGGGGACACACGATTCAACAACATCTATGGCATTGCTGTGGCCATGTTTATTGTGGTGCTGGACCTGCTCTTTGTTATCTTGTCTTATGTCTTCATCCTTCGTGCTGTTCTCCAGCTTGCCTCTCAGGAGGCCCGCTACAAGGCCTTTGGGACATGTGTGTCTCATATAGGTGCCATTCTGTCTACCTACACGCCTGTAGTCATCTCCTCAGTCATGCATCGTGTAGCTCGTAGGGCTGCTCCTCATGTCCACATACTTCTTGCAATTTTCTATCTTCTTTTCCCACCTATGATTAATCCCATTATCTATGGTGTCAAGACCAGGCAGATTCGTGATCACGTGCTCAGCCTATTCCATAGAAAGGATGTGTAGATGGATAATTATTTTCTTACCCACAAGCCCAATACTGAATAGCTGGTGTGTTGGATATAGAGAGAAACCCTTAGGATAACTGCAGGATCCCAGTTGGCAATTCACCAGTCTTAGAACTCCTTGACATCCAGTTATTTACTGATCCATCAGTCATATTTCATTAGGTGTGCACCTATAGCAGGAGCTGGACCAGCCCATTTTCATAGGGGTTTTACATGATTAAGGAAGACAATGAAACTTCCAGAGTGGATATTGCTATATACGTGAAAGACAGAAGGCATACTGGCTAAGACTGGCTCATACATACGAGGTTTTATCGATTATTTCATCCAGAGTATTAATGAGTGTAGGAACATCGTCCAAGAATGGAGTCACAGGAGGAGATTTCTGAGTGCTTGTGAGAAAACTCCAAGAAACCAAGAGTCCTGTGACCTCAGTTTCTTCAAAAACATGGCATTGTTCTTGGATTATGTTTTTTTCCTCTCCCAGGTATAGCAGATAGGAGAGAGTTTACTTCAGAATATTCATTACAACTGGCTATTGTTATTTGTGTATATGCCTATATGGAAAAGCATGTTTTTGCCATGTTCTGCTTGCCCACCACATACAGCTTGCTTGCCACATGTGGCTTGCCTTGTGATTGGAAACTTCATTCACGTGACTTTTCTTAACCCTTAAATTGTCTGATGCTTAGAATAAAGTTGCATGAGACTTGAGTCTGCCTCATTTATCAGCTTCACTCTTCCAGGTCCCACTGCCTCAAGAGTGATGACAGATGAACTAAATCACTAATTTGGTAACCCATAGGCCAATGCCATCCACCACTGAGACTACTTGTGTAATGCTTTAAGATGGCCTCCAGCCTCTACTTCTCTTTTTAAGGCCAACTTTCAATGTCACTGCACTTGAATAGCTTTATTCATAAGAGATTTCTTTCTTTTTTCTTTCTTTTTTTTTTTTGAGACAGGGTTTCTCTGTGTTGCTCTGGCTGTTCTGGAACTCACTCTGTAGACCAGGCTGGCCTAGAACTCAGAGATCTGCCTGCCTCTGTGTCCCAAGAGTTGAGATTAAAGGTGTATGCCACCAATGCCTGGCCATAAGGAAGTCTTAATAACAACTATTATCTGCATAGTTCCCTTGGTATGGCTCTTTGAACAACAAAAATTATAGAATGCTCTGTTGACTAAAATTATCTCTTACTAGTTTTGTTTTTATATCATTATTGTTATTATTTATTTTTTGCCAGACAAGGCTGGCCTGGAATTCTTAGTCTTGATAATTCTTCTTTATTAGCTTCTTGGCTGTTGTGATTACAAGTATGAACTACCACTAAACTTGTATGTATTTTAATATCATCTGAGCATCTTCAAAAATATCCCAAACCCGTGCTATACTTTCACCAATTTAACCAATGTACAGGTGAATATGTTATCAATTGTATGTTTGAAGATTAGAAAAACAATGATGTAGATATATCTTAGATAAAACATTACACAAAACTATATTGAAAGAATTTTGGTATTTCTAATCTGCTTGCTAAAATGTAGAGGGATGATTATTGTCTTTGCTTATTAGTCTATATTGTATCATTTGGCCATTTCTAAGCCACCAATCAATGTACTATGGCAGTCCTAGGTAAAAGAGATGGATTTGTGTTGAGATATTGCTCCAGAATTTACTGAAAGTTGCTTAGGCTCTAGATGATTCACAACTAGCATATATAAATTATCTGAAGTGTCATTATTTGAATTAATGTACACACATTTATAAGTCATCCTCTTGTATTTATTTAGTGGTTACAAGTCTTCCCTGCGCATCACTTTCCCCCAGTTCATTCCTTCTCTTCTTTGTCCTGATGGAAAAATACAAGGACTTGACCACACTATGATCCAGTCAAAGATGTTTTTCTGTGAAATTCTGAACCCAAACTGGAATCTTCATTGTCAAACTATTAGGCCATTAAATTAAAAAAAAATAGTTGTGTGTGTGCCTGCTTGTCTGTATGTGCACTACATAATGCAGGTACCCAATGAGGCCAGAAGAAGGTTTTTGAATCTCCTGGAACTTACAAATGGTTGTAAGCCCCTGATGTGGGTATTGGGAACTGAACCCTGGTTCTCTGCAAGAGCAACAAATGCTCTTAAGTGCTAAGCTATCTTTCCAGCTCAAAGTATAACAATTTTGATATCCTATTATAGTATATGTATTTTCATAACCCTCATAACTTGAATTTATCTTTACTCCCAATTTGATTCATGTCCTGGTCCTCAGATGTACGTAAGCATGGCAATCTCTGTTGTTTCTGAAATGTAATTGAGCAACCAGACCCTGTTGACCGAGGATGCTGTTGCCATTATCACCAACATAAGAATTCTCTCTATAGCCCTAGAAGTCTTTTCATTTTGACTATAAATATCTGTCCTATCAATTCTGGTTCTTATTTGAGTGTCTTTGGTATTGAAGAACCATGAGATGTGACAAAAATGTATAACAAGCTGCAATTTCCCTTGACAAAGCAAGACATCAGAGTGTATTCTTGGGAACAAGAGCTAAACACTCACATGATTGTTATTTCATGGTTATGGGCATTGGGGAAAAAGATAAGAAGACAAGAACTCTGAACAAAGATAATCTCTTTAGTTTAAATAAAATAATGACTTTCACACGGTGTCACTGGACCATAGCGTGATTGATGCTCAAGAGTTATTTCTTGCTGGGCGATGCTGGCGCACGCCTTTAATCCCACCACTTGGGAGGCAGAGGCAGGAGGATCTCTGTGAGTTCGAGGCCAGTCTGGTCTACAGAGTGAGTTCCAGGAAAGGTACAAAGCTACACAGAGAGATCCTGTCTCAAAAAACCAAAAAGAACAACAACAAAAAATTTCTTATTTAGAAGTAATCTGGAAACTATGAGTTTCCCCTCTCCCCTCTGCTCCTTTCCTTTCCCTCATGTTTGTTTTTTTTCTTCTTATGCTGGGGTTAAGCTGAGAGCCCTGACTTATCATTAATGATAAGGGCGAAGTTATCAAATTAGACCAGAGAACAAAAACACTGAATTCTTAGCTTTTAAAATCCAGAGTCTTTTTTTTTTTTAATTTTTATTTTGCAATACAATTCAGTTCTACATATCAGCCACGGATTCCCTTGTTCTCCCCCCTCCCGCCCCCCTCACCTTCCCCCCAGCCCGCCCCCCATTCCCATCTTCTCCAGGGCAAAGCCTTCCCCGCAGACTGAGATCAACCTGGTAGACTCAGTCCAGGTAGGTCCAGTCCCCTCCTCCCAGGCCGAGCCAAGCGATCCTGCATAGGCCCCAGGTTTCAAACAGCCAACTCATGCAATGAGCACAGGACCTGGTCCCACTGCCTGGATGCCTCCCAAACAGATCAGGCCAATCAACTGTCTCACCCACTCAGAGGGCCTGATCCAGTTGGTGACCCCTCAGCCATTGGTTCATAGTTCATGTGTTTCCGTTCGTTTGGCTATTTGTCCCTGTGCTTTATCCAACCTTGGTCTCAACAATTCTTGCTCATATAAATAAACCCTCCTCATTCTCGCTAATTGGACTCCCAGAGATCCACCCGAGGCCTAGCCATGGATCTCTGCATCCAGATCCCTCAGTCGTTGGATGAGGTTTCTAGCATGACAATTAGGGTGTTTGGCCATCCCATCACCAGAGTAGGTCAGTTCGGGCTGTCTCTCGACCATTGCCAGCAGTCTGTTGTGGGGGTATCTTTGTGGATTTCTGTGGGCCTCTCTAGCACTTTGCTTCTTCCTATTCTCATGTGGTCTTCATTTACCATGGTCTCCTATTCCTTGTTCTCCCTCTCTGTTGTTGATCCAGCTGGGATCTCCCACTCCCCCAAGCTCTCTTTCCCTCGACCCTCGCCCTTCACTACCCCCACTCATGTCCAGGCTGTTCATGTAGATCTCATTCCATTTCTCTGTCATTGGGCGATCCCCGTGTCTTTCTTAGGGTCCTGTTTTCCAGGTAGCCTCCCTGGTGATGTGAGTAGCAGTCCAGTCATCCTTGTTCCACATCTAGTATCCTGCTATGAGTGAGTACATACCATGTTTGTCTTTCTGAGTCTGGGTTACCTCACTCAGGATGAAAATCCAGAGTCTTGATCAAGAAACACAGAAGAAAGTTTCAGAAAGACTTGAAGCAGAAGGCAGGGTTTCTTCATGGTTTCACTGGGTTAAGCACCCAGACCTTCCGTAGCTCGCAGAAGAAGATCTATGTGTTGAGACCATGACCTCTTTCCACCAAGCTGAACTCCCAAGGTTCCTAGGGGCACAGGGCTTTGCAACATTAGCCCTTCTTTTCTGGGACAAGGACAGAGTGGTTGGCTGAAAGAGCAAGAACTATGGCACTGGCTGGTTTGTACAGAGTCCTGCGGTCAGGATGGAGGAGTTTGCATGGCAGACAGTCTCACCAGGTCCTATGGGAACACTGTTGTCCTTCATCTCAGCAGATGAATACCAGAGTCTCCTCGGTCTGGTTCTGTGGGTCACAATATACAGGAGTGCTGTTTATTATAGCACAAGATGGATCAGGCCCGGAGGCCAGTGGAGGAACCAGGAAGCAGCAGCAAGCATCCCTCTCTCGTGATTTCTAAACGTCCACTCCATCCCCACTGAAGTCTTAAACTTTTGAGATCTGTGATGGACTGAATTATAAATTAAAATTGTTTAAGAGTATTAAGGTTATGGGGCTGGAAAGATAGGTTGGTGGTTAAGAGCACTGGCTGCTCTTCCAGAGGACCAGGGTTCAATTCCCAGTACCCACATTGTTGGTTTTTAGCGGTGCTCTTACCCTGCGAGGAAAAGTCATGAAACACGACAGAATCCACTAACAAGAGTTATTAAGATGAGGAGAAAAGGATAGGTGTGATCAGGCAGGCTGAAAGAACACATGTGTGAAGGGAGGGGAGGGAGAACATGGGGGCCAGCTTTTAAAGGCCAAGCCGCACCTGCGCACAGGCCCACGTGGCTCTTCCACGCATGCGTATAGATCACATGGTTGCGTCGCATGCTTTACACACCCATGCAGCCATGGGGGCATGGGTCATGCAGGATGTATGACCTGGAAATGACTAGGCAGAAATGACTAAGTGTCCCACTGGGCATGCACGACCTTGGGGGCATGGTGGGAATTCCTATCACACATGGCAGCTCACAGCTGTCTGTTATTCCTGTTGTGGGGGACCCTATACCCTTACACAGACATACATGTAAGCAAAACATAAATAAATGCACATAAAGTAAAACTAAACCATTAGAAAAAGAGCATTAAAGTTGTTTAGATTTGGCTGTTGATGGCTATTTTCTGTAACCTTGTTTTCATTGCAGTTTAACTCTGAGCTCCTGAGAATCTGAAGTTATGTTTTTGTGCAACCAGGTCTTTGTATTTGTTACACAGGAAAATGGTGAGAGAGATTAGCCTTTTGTCATCCCAAGACTACTTAGGTAAGCATCATCTTAGATGAAAAGCCTCAAAAAGTCATGAGAGTGTGCTGGGTAATCAAAGGGAAAACAAAACAAACAGAAAACAAAACAAAACAAAACAAAACAAAAACCAAACCAAAACAAACCAAAACAAAAAAAACAAAAAACAAAAAAACAAAAAAAACAACAAAACAAAAAAACAACCAAAGCTGGTTTTGTTGATAGGACTTTCTGCAGAGAAAAAAAATCAGCATTAAGAATTATCTCTATCTCTAAGTGAGCTGTGATTAAGACATTCTTCACTTTTTCTTTTTTGAGATTTTCCCACAATGGGACAAAGAACAGAGACTTTGAAGCACTCAGTCCTAGATGGGATGTTTTTCATTAGTCCCCTCACTTCAAGACTCAGGGATCTACGAAGAAGAGGAGGCAGAAAGATTGTAGGAACCAGAGGTGATAGAAGAGAATGTATTTATTTTTACTTTCTGTCTATGAGTGTTTTGACTGCATATTTGCCTGTGTGCCATGTGCATGCAGAACCTATGGAGACAAGAAGAAGGCATGGATCTCTTGGGACTGGAATTATAGTGAGCTACCATGTGGGTGTTGGGAATTGAATTCTGTCCCCTGGAAGAGCAGCCAGTGTTCTTAATTGCCTGAGCCATTGCTCCAGCCCTAATTAGTATAATCTTTATGGTTTCCCAGGAACCATTCCAGTCTTTTTTGCCTTACTGCTCATTCTGTCTCAGGGGCCTTTCAATGTACAACACAGACTATTTAGAAGACAAGTTTATTTTTATAATTTGTGTGCCAGGCAGCATACAAGAATTCTACACTATCTTATTGCATCCTTACAATAAACCCATAATGATTACCACTATTTTCATTTACAAGAAAAGGAAACAGGCTTTGATCATATGTTCAAAGTCTGACATACTATTCGAGGTCCATCTCTGCCCTTTATGATTCTATAGCTCAAGTTGTTAAGACATTTGTGCCACACAACCCTATTTAAATGCCACATCAATGTCTCCTCCCTCAATCATTTCCCAACCAGGCTCAAAAAGGGATGATAGTTCTTTGCTATCATCCAGAGTGTTGGTTATGGAAGAGAAACATAGTTGCATGAGGAGGAAGTAACCACAGGTTTGATTAAGATATTCACCTATTAGTCATATCTACATACTGAGTTCTTTAGTGGTCATTCCCTTCTATTCTGTTGAGATAAGCCCTTCACCACAGGACAGCCATAACCACAGATGACAGGAGGACTAAATGTCCTAATGAAACTAAGATGACACTATTGAGTCTGGTGGGTGCTTTTAGGAGGTAGCCACTGGATGGAGCAGGAGCATAAATCCATCCTTTTCTTGTCTTTGTCCTCAGTCATTCAATTCCATATGATGTTGGAGTTGGTTTTGGTCTTTGGGAGACTCAACAGAATATCTAGGGAGAAATGCCTAGCTGTGGATTTTCTGATATTGAAATACAGGATACAGATATAATAGGATAAAAGGATGGATTGTTGAACCTACTTTTAAAGAGCAACAACTTGTTTAAAAGTGTTTTACATTGCTATGGATTTTAGTTTATTGATACAAATTTGAAGTTAATTTTGTTATACTGTATATATATTTTTATTCTTGTTTAAGGTATCATGTATATATAACTCATTTAAAGTTGTAATGTATCATTAAGAAATACAGATTAATAGTTAATTATCTATGATCATCAAACTTATAGTCATGCTAGTTTAGTTTTCTAGGTATACATAGATAGATTTCAGATAGATAGGTAATCTTCAAACATTCAAAGACCTACAGAATCTGGCATTTACAATGTATGAAAAACTTAGACTTTCTGGACAGCGAGCCACGTCTGCTTTTGGCAGGACCAATTTACTTCAGAGAGAAAGATGGGCATCGAAGACACTCTATATGGAGTTTATCTTCTTCTTGGCAAAAATAGCTATTTGGGCAAGAAACTTTTCTTGCCTGGACTGCTGATAAAATGTTGTATAGACTGGACATGCAGGACTCATAGGAAGGTGACCACTAAATTTGCCAAAACAAGGCAAAATGGTCCTTCAGGTTCCTGCTTTGCAGAAGAAACTACCAGACATTCTACAGGACACCAAGAGAAGTGACTGAGAGACTCTATACCTATGGGCTGAAGATGGATGGATGCCCCAACAATGCAGAAGAACTTTAGGTGACTGTCCAGGCAGCCAGCTGTTTCTATCATTATAGATTTTTAGAAGTTGCTTACAATGCTCTTCCTGTTTACTTAGGTAATGCTGTATCCTTCTGAAGTCTTTGATGTAGTTGAAGACTAGATAGTTATAATTTTCTTTGGTTATGATAAAAGATAAATTAGATGTAAAACTTTAGACTCACAAATATAGGATAGATAGAATATTTTCTTTAATTTTGCCAAATACAAACAGACTAAATATTGTTAACTGTAATTTTTGATAACTGTTTGTTATATGTAATTTTACTATGTTAAAGTTAAAACCTTCCTTTTTAATTAAACAAAAAAATGGAAATGCTGTGGGATAATACTTTTGTATACTGGTTTAATAAAATGCTGATTATCCAGTAGCCAGGCAGGAAGTATAGGTGGGATAAGCAGACAAGGAGAATTTTGGGAAGAGGAAGGCTGAGTAAGGAGACACCAGTCCACTGTCCAGGGAGCAGCATGTAATGGCACACAGGTAAAGCCATGGAAAATGTGGCAACATATAGATTAACAGAAATGGGCTGAGTTTAAGTGTAAGAGCTAGTCAGTAGTAATCCTGAGCTAATGGCTGAGCAGTTTTAATTAATATAAGCCTCTGTGTGTTTACTTGGGTCTGAGCAGCTGCGGACAAGGCAGGACACAGGAAAACTTCCAGCTACAATTTTCTAAAGCTATTCTGCCATAAAGTTCTTAGTATAAAGCTGCATTTTAAAAGTTCAGATTCTTCATATGTATAATTCCAATATTTAAGTGGAACTTAGGCATTATAATAGTGGACTATGTCAAAGTTTCCTGGTAATTTCCCTCAGCATCCATTCCACCATTGGGTTTGAAAGTTACATTCTTTTATATTCTCCTATGCCTGGGCCAGCCTAATATTTAAAACAGATTTTCTAGCTCTGATAAGTCAAAAGCATCTTTTCTCTAACTTCAGGTAAAAGCCAGTAGATAAAACTAATTTTAGAACTAAAATTATATTCGTAAACTCCCTGTCTTTTCACAATAATTCGATTCAACTTTGGCCCTGCAATCAGGGACCTTGATAGGATGGGAGAACAATTGCTTTTTACCTAAGACAATGGAGAAAGAGTAACAATTGCTATCAAGACAATCTTCATATTAGGCGTAGATGGGTGAAATGAAACTTGGGTGTAGTCAGGAATTTGCATTAAACATTGGAGACTTGTGCTATTTCAAGTTTCTTAGTTATTTTATTTTATTGAATGATATGAGGCTTGTGTCCTAGTTTTGACTTGACCATTGGCTTTCTTAGGTTATATTTTCTAAAATACTAAAGTGATATCTTTTTAACTTAATAGCACCCATTTTGGCCTTTTAAAAACTCATCATGACTCATAAACTTGAAGTTAAATTTCTTAAAATTTGAAAAAAATGGACATAATCATGATTCTGAAGCACTAGAATCAGGGGTAATTGCCTTTTAAAAATGCATTACCAAAATTTTATGTAAGTGTTTTGAGCTAAAGTCTCCTTATGGAACTTTTGTGATCAGTTAGCAATACAGAAAAAAGGTTAAGTCATAGCAAGGGGTAGCAAGAAGAGTTCCCCAAAGAGACCTGGAGCATTTTCAAGGTTTATCCACCACAAGGTCTCTATTCTCTTCACCTTTGACCCTCCTATTACCCACCCCCCTTCATGTCAATCCACTCTTAGTGCCTTTCCTTTATCCTTTTGTTATCTCAGTGAAGTTATTGTCCCTCAGTGTGTTATCTTGGAGCCTCTGATGTGGCATCTCACAATGTCCTTTGTTATCTCCTACTTTTCCCCCATTTAGCTCTGAGAGATGTGGTATTCCATGTTCACCTTGTCTGTTTAAATGGAGGAACAAATTGGTTTAAAAACTTTAACTCCCATGAACAGTAAAATCCCGTTCTCAGTCCCATTAGATTAAACTTTCTCATATTTATGTTGCCTCCATCTTTGATAGATAAATGTCATTTTAGTAGGGGCAACTCAAAAGAATTTGAAAAGTTTGCCAGTACAATGTCTGAAAGTTTTCAACAAAATTTACTAAATTGTCTTTAAGAAGGTTGTAGGATAGAATTCTACTTTTTAGAAGTTGTGCTTGATTACCCCTGCCATAGAGAAACAGGAAATCTGATACCACAGAAGTGAAGGATAAAATGATCTCAGTTCTCATGGTTTATATACTTATTGCACTCAATTGCACAAAATCAAATAGGTTTTTTTTTTTAAAAAAAGAGAATTACAGTACAGGAGTACCTGTTCTTCCTTCTCCACATCAAAATATTGGATTCACACTGCATGCTCCAACAGAGTAATCTTTAGGACTGCTTTTAGGCTCTTATCCCCACTGTTTAGGTAGCACCCAAAAATATCATGGGCTTCCTTACTTAAGAAGAGCCTCTTCTGATATCTTGATAGAGGGAGACATTATGGGGTAAGGGAGAGACCTGGTGCTAGGGAAATTCCCAGGAATCCACAAGAATGACCCCAGATTAGACTACTAGCAGTAGTGGTGAGGGTACCTGAACTGGCCTACCTTGGTAATCAGATTGGTGAATACCCTAACTGTCATCATAGAGCCTTCATCCAGTAACTGATGGAAGCAGATGCAGAGATCCACAACCAAGCACCAGGCTGAGCTCCAGGAGTCCAGTCTAAGAGAGGGAAGAGGGATTATATGAGCAAGGGAGGTCAAATCATGATGGGGAAATTTACAGAGACAACTGAACCAAGCTCATAGGAACTCACGAACTTTAGACCAACAGCTGTGGAACCTGTATGGGACTGGACTAGACCCTCTGCATACAGGAGGCAGTTGTGTAGCTGTGTCTGTTTGAAGGTACCTGGCAGTGTGATCAGGATCTATCCCTGGTGCATGCGCTGGCTTTCTGGATCCTATGACCTATATTTGGACACCTTGCTCACCCTTGAGGCAGGAGGGAGGGGCTTGGTCTTCTCTCAACTGAATGTATCGGGTTTTGCTGTCCCCCCATGGGAGAATTTACCCTTTTGAAGGAGGGGATGAGGGGTGGGTTGGGGGAGGAGGTTAGACGGGGGTTGGGGGGAGTAGGAGGAGAGATGAGAGGGGGATCTGTGGTTGATATGTAAAATGAATAAAAATATTTTTAAAATAAAATAAAAAAAAGAAGAGCCTCTTCCAATCATCACTAAATATTTATGTGTCTCTGGGTTGAGTTCCTGACTTAATAATATGCAAAAGTCTCTCTCGGATCTGCTTGGTGCGCACAGCATAGACAACTGGGTTGAGGATGGGTGGGATGAGGAGATAAAAGTTGGCCAAAAGAATATGGATATGGGGAGGCACGTGATGGCCAAAGCGATGGGTGAGAGATGAAACAGCAATAGGGATATAGAAGACAAGGATGGCACAGATGTGAGAACCGCATGTCCCCAAAGTCTTCAACCTGGCATCAGAGGTGGACAATCCCAACACAGCTCTGAAAATCATCACATAAGATGCTGCTATTGCTAGCGAGTCTAGGATTAACACCAGGAAACCAATTCCCATTCCATATAAATTGTTGACTCTTGTGTCACCACATGCCAAAGTGACCACAGCCATGTGCTCACAGTACGAGTGGGCAATGATTTGGGTTCGATAAAGGGGCAGCCTCAGGCGAATTAGGAGTGGAAGAGGTCCAATGTAGAATACTCCTCGGAGGAGAGCAGCCAGCCCCAAACGTGCCACCACGGCATGGGTAAGTACTGATGTATGGTGTAGTGGGTCACAGATGGCCACGTAGCGGTCAAAAGCCATGGCAAGAAAGATGCCCGACTCAACAGTAGCAAAGCAGTGGACAAAGAACATCTGAGCCAAGCAGGCATCTAGACCAATGCTGCAGGCACCAAACCAGAAGATGGCTAATAGTTTGGGCATTGTAGAAGTTGACAGGACCAGGTCAATGACAGCCAACATGCATAGGAAGAAATACATGGGCTGGTGCAGGCTGCGCTCTGTCTTAACCACTGCCAAGATGGTGATGTTCCCCACCACAGCCACCAGATACATGGAACCAAAGGGGATGGAGAGCCAGATGTGCAGGTATTCCAGTCCTGGGATGCCGGTGAGCCAGAACGAGCTGGGGACTGAGCAGGCATTATTAGAAATGAACATGCTGGGGAGCATGGGATATGCAGAGGAGCTCTTAACATCGAGTTTCTACTCCTGTGAGAGATAATGCCTCTGACAGCCCTAGAATAGATCCTCATTTCCATTCTTGGTAACTTGTGGCACCTACAACAAAGAAGAATTTTGAATGCCAGCTTGAAAGATCACTATGTTACTTAATTTATAAGAATTATTGATGATGACACCCATTGCTGAACACAGAAGCAGGTATGCTCAGGGTTTCTATCATTGACTTTTCAAAATGTAGTATAGAAATACCCAACATTATGCATCCTCTTGACCTAGGAAGTTTATTTTGGGGAACTTTCCCTAAAGACAAAAGAAATACAGAAATGGCTTCTAGGTAATAGTTAAATGTAAATAAAAAATAACGTGTTTATTCAGTATCTCTATATGCTTTTCTTATCATTGATCAGTTGCTATCAATAATATATACTAATTAGCTGTTTTAAATTTTTATTAATGTAAATAAAGCATTGCTTAAATTTTAATTTACACATTTACTGAGTTAGAATTATATGTACTAATAACTATATGTATTTTCTAGTAGAATGCTTATATCATATAATAAGAGAGTGGATATCAATAGGCATGATAAACTATGATTTGATTTTACTAAAGTGTGTGGCATATAGAATTATATCCTTACATTGAGAAGTGTCTGGGAAGATTTGCATTGTGCTTTTTACCTGTTGATTTTTATGTAGGTGGAATTATGGGTACTTTTAATTTTCTTCCATATGTATGAATATATACTCTTTATATGTATATACTTTTATATACTTTAAAAAATAAAGTTATAAATATCAAAGCTTGACAAAACACAAGGGAAAAGTATTATTAGGAAAAATATGTTGGTGGGATAGCATTATAAAGATTTGACATAGTGGTTGGGGAGATGGTCACTTATACCGATACAATGGCTTGAGTTTAAATCCCCACAATTCACATTAAAGCCAGGCATGGTAGCACACATTTGTAATTCCAGAGCTCCTGTGGTGAGATGGGAGGCAGGGACAGAAGCTCAGGGGTCAGCAGCCAGCTGCATATGGTAGGCAGATGGTACAGCAGAGACCCTGCCTCAAACCAGGTGGAAGGTGAAGATGAATAACGGAGGTTGTCTTCTGTCAGTGTGCACAATGAGATACATGCACCTGCATACATGCATGCTCATGAGTGTGCACACACACACAGACACAGACAGACAGACAGTCAGACACACACACACACACACACACACACACACACACACACACACAGATTTGACATGGACCTAATCTCTTAAAGAAAAAGATCTCACATTTCAGGTTGCTGAATTTGAAGCTTAAACAGAATGAAGAACAGACACCATTTCTTGACAACGGTTCCTCTAGGGAAAACCACTGTTAGTAAGTTTTCCTGGCAAGTATTGAGCACCATTTGTGATTTGACTGAAGAGGTCCATTTTTTTTCCTAAAATAAATTTCATTTAAGTTTTCTACCATCTGCTATTGGAGAGTAACAAGAATGGATTGAACTGAAGGGATTAGGAAGCCCCTTCTTTACATCAGAATCCTTGATCTCTTGAGCACCAAAGCCCCAGCCATTGCCTTTAGAGGTCTGCTTTCTGCTTTTCAGATGTATCTGCTGAAAGCCCTTATTTACATGCTCATTGTTCAGAGTCTGAGAGCTCCTAACACTATTCCCCTGTCTCAGATTCTTGCTAGAGAATTTTTACCACACCCATGTGTCCATGGTGACTTCACACAACTGTTACAGCCAAGAAGTTTTTCATTGTTTTTGTTCCCATCTAGGGACATTTTCCCATCCTTCAAGGCCAATTTCAGGTCACCCTTTTCAAAGTCCTCTATGGTATCTTTAACCTATAACATAGGGTGTGTGTGTGTGTGTGTGTGTGTGTGTGTGTGTGTGTGTGCGCGTGTGTTGTGGGGGACCCTTATAAACTCCCAAATTGTCTCAAACAAACACACATTTTAGTTTTTGTCTAAAATAGGACTAGCCATTACATTTTCATACCAAATAGTAATAAGTCCCAATGTAGCCTCTGAGGCTACTACATCAGACTCCAATACACAGTTTATTTTAAGGGTTCATTTGCTTACTCAATGGCTAGACATTGGCCAGATATGGAGTACAAACATGCAAGTTTTATGAATCTTAAACTAACTTGCAAGATATTTTTATATTAAATATTTGACTTGGATATTTGAATACGCACATTTTACAAATAGGAAACATTTCCCTGTGCTTGTTACATCTCAGAGGATGCTACCAAAGTGCAGGAATAGGTTAGATGGACAGAGATTTAAGGCAGTCCTTAGGCAAGGAAGAATTTTAAAACTGGGAAAGGTTTGATGTGTATTCTGACTGTATAGACTATCACCATTCTAAAGCAGAAAGGAGCTCATGTACTCAGTTTCTGGGTGAGTCAAAGTAGTGACCATTTGTCACGAAAGAGTCTGAGTCCAGGGATGGTTTTTAGTTTGCCTCCTTGATTTGTGTCTGAATTAGTTCAGCCAATGAAGTTGTGATTGAGCTTTAGGCTAGGACATGTTGAAAAAAAAATAAATGTGTTATATTTCCATCACATTTACACCTGTCATCCTAAACGTCAGTCTTAACCAGGTTGTGGTGACTAAATTACCTCACTTAATCTAGAGCATTGCATAACAATATTTTCTGCTTTTACAAGAGATCACATTTTTACCTGCACAGTGGTGACTAGCTTGCAAGCCCAGGGAGAGGTGGTCTGATGGTGTGAGGCTTCTGAGAGAAATGCTGTTGACGTTAAGTGTGGATTAGAAGCAAGACAGACCTACATCTACATCCTAACTCTATTCTTTGCTGTTCTAAAACTTCAGGCAATTTGCATTTGTTTTTAATTGTGTTTCCTGGCCTGTGATTGGGGAGAACCTGAGCGTTTCTCCAGGTATTAGCCATCTCTCCCGGTGTTAGCATCCCTAGCCACTGAACAGTGCTGCATTCAATTTCCCCTTGGCTCCCTTCTCTTCCTTCATTCTCCCTTCCACAGAACACAGACAGTGCTACGTCTCCAGGACACTAGTGACTCTAGAACCTTCTTTGCCAACTGAATGACTAATCTTTCTCTCTCTTTTTGCATAGTCTTCACTCTTTAGTTTGGATTGGATGTAAACATATCATGTGCTTTTTGCTTTCGTGTAGTCAGAAACCTAAGAGTCTTAGTTTGAAATTTCACAGCTAGCTTCATTAGCATGAGTTTATATTGATTGAAGAGACATACTGATTGTGTTGGGATCAGCTCAGGGTAAAGAGCTCCTGGAG
Source organism: Peromyscus eremicus (assembly GCF_949786415.1). Lineage (NCBI taxonomy): Eukaryota > Metazoa > Chordata > Mammalia > Rodentia > Cricetidae > Peromyscus > Peromyscus eremicus. The sequence goes on along the minus strand of NC_081416.1, from coordinate 97,475,100 downwards.
CCGCTGCAGGACTCCAGACTTTCTCTGCTATTCCTAAATATTAGGCCACCATGTTTTCTATTTTATGGTTTCTCTTTTTCTTTTTCTTCAAGCAAGGAAGTATCAACTAACTGCTGCTTTTGACTAAACCCAAGAAGAAGAGAACAGTTTCTGGCTCTGGGACACTGCTTCCAATGACTTTGCTCCTCATGATCCTGGAATGTGCTTACCCATGGGGAGTGCCCACAGAGCTGTAGGCTCTGTTCCTTACAGTGGTTAGCTCTTGCCTGGTGCTTGAGAAAATGTAGTTGGCAGCCAGGGGAAGGCCAGGCCCCTGATCACTTTCTTGCCTTTCCTTTATCTGGGTTCTGCAAATAGCCAGTTATTTCCCCAAGGCTGCACGGAGAAACTTGCACGATTCCCTCTGGATTTTAATTCCCTCTTAGGAGCAGTCTTCACTCCCTGTCCACTCGAGCTCCAAGGACTAGAACAGAGACTTGTTCTTACCCTCTGGTGAGCTCTTAGCTGGTGCTGGCTTTGACTGCCTTCCCTTGGGCCTGAGGTACTCACAGACTCTAAGGGTCTTACCTCATGATCTCTCACAAGAGAAGGGTGGGGGAAAACTACTAGATAGTCATGTAGCTATTGTAGGCTCTTGTCACCACGTCTACTAAACACACACACACACACACACACACACACACACACACACACACACACTCAAAAGCCTTACTTAAGATCTGACCTATACCAAGAAGAAAACATCAAAATTAAATGTTGTTCTTTTTTTTTTTTTTTTTTTAAAAAAAAGAAACAATTAATTGCCGGGCGGTGGTGGCGCACGCCTTTAATCCCAGCACTCGGGAGGCAGAGCGAGGTGGATCTCTGTGAGTTTGAGGCCAGCCTGGGCTACCAAGTGAGTTCCAGGAAAGGCACAAAGCTACACAGAGAAACCCTGTCTCGAAAAACCGGAAAAAACAAAAAAAAAAAAAACAAAAAACAAAAAACAAAAAAAAAAAAACCCAAAAAAAACCAATTCATTTCTGTTTCACCCAAATACATACGAGTTGGAAATAGTTGTGTGTGGTTACTACATCTAACCTTCCCAGCATAGTGAGAAGGCTAATTTCAGTTTTTCCCACATATGCAAGTGGCAAAGGCATATTTCTCAGCAGTATATTTCTGTACAAGCCTAGACTAGATTTCTGGAAGGGAAACTGATGGTTGTGGATAGGGTGAGGAATCCTGTTTTGGTTTCTCCCTAAGGAATTACTCTAGCCTATGTGCAATGGTGTCAAGAAAACTCATCTGAAAAATGTCCCTGAAGCAAAACACACATTTTACAGATAAGAAAAAGGGTTTCATTTGCTTTTATTTTTATGTAATGTAAACACTTCTATATTTGAAAGAAATTTGTGGCCAATATACTTATTTTGAGGCATTGTTTTGCTTTTATTTTTATGAAGTTTAAACACTTGAATATTTGAAAAGAATTTGTAGCCAATATACTTATTTTGAAAATTACTTTTCCCTTTTCTCCAGATTTTTAGTACTTATGACAGTGGGAAGTATTTGTGACTTAAGAAAATACTGAAAAGATCATTCTCTATGGGATGTGGACATACATACAAGGAGATAGTCTTACAATCTCTTTCCAGTTTTAATGCTGGAGACTGAACCCAGGACCCTGTGCCTGCCATGCATGCTCTATCACTAAGCTACACTCCAGTCCTGTAAGGATATGGATGGATACAGGTGGAAGAGGTTCTGTAGGTGGAGTTTTCCTGTGTCTCAACAGTTGTTCTCAAATAACCACAAGAGACTTATTATTAATTAGAAATGTTCAGCCAATAGCTCAGGCTTATTACTAACCAGCTTTTATAACTTAAATCAACCCATTTCTGTTAATCTATGTGCTGCACTGAGGCTCATAGCTTTTACCTCTCTTGCATATATTCCTTCCTTTCTGTCTGGTGACTCCTCTGACTTTGCCTTTCTTCTTCCCTGCATTCTCTCTGCCCTGAAAATCCTGCCTAGCTATTAGCAATCAGCTTTTTATTAACAATGAGAGCAACACATTTTCACAGTGTACAGAAGGATTATTCCACAGCATTTTCCCCTTTTTATCTAAATAAAAAGGAGGGTTTTAATTTTAACATAGTAAAATTATACAAAACAACAACAGTTATCAAATAAGAATTACAGTTACAATATCCAGTCCATTTGTCTTGGCGAATTTAGAGAAAATATTCTATTTATTTATCTTAACTTTATGAATTTATAGTTTTATACCTAATTTATCTTTTTTTTTTTAAATCACAACTAAGGAAAACTTTAAGTCTAATTCTTTAGTCTTAAATTCTATCAAAGATCACAGAAAGTTGAAATGTTACCTAATGACAGTGACATCTGGCTGTCTGGACAGTCACCCAAAGTTCTTTTATAACACTTGGGCATCCATCTTTGGCCTATAGGCCTAGTATATCCGAAAGACTTTTTTGAGAAGCAGGGAATTTTGAAGACTGTCTTACCTTGTCTTGCCAAAGTTTTGCAGTCATTTTTATATATGTGTATATGTCCTGCTGGTCCAGTTTGCACAGTATACAGTCAGCAATTGAGGCAAGGGCAGTTTCTTTGCCCAAATGGCTAGCTTTTGCCACAAAGAAAGCAAACTCCATATAGAGTTTCTTCAATGTCCATTATCTTCTCTGAAGTAAATTGGTGCTGCCAGGAGCAGACCTATCTCACTGTCATAAAAAAACCTTATGTTATTAAAAAATTTTAAATATCATATTCTGTAGGTCTTTGAAGTGTTTGAAGACCATCTATTAAAATAGATCTGTGTATGACCTTGAAAACATATCTAACATGATTATAAGTTTGACTATTATAGATGACTATTAATCTATATTTAATTATACATCACATTTATAAATGAGCTGCATAAGCACAATACCCCAAAAAGAGTAGAATCATACATACAGTATAACAAAATTAACTTTAAATTTGTATCAATAAATCAAAATTCACACCAATGTAAAATACTTTGAGATTTATGGTTGTGTTTTGGTTCAAAGTAGATTCAATAATTCACCTTTTTTTCCTATCATTCCTATATCATATCCCCCTTTTTTTCCATTATTAAGGGATCTTTGAATTTAACTCTTTTGTTTAGCTTTTTTTTTTTTTTTTTTTTTTTAGTATGACCAGTAACAACTTGTAACTACTCCCTGCCCCCTTAAATAACAACAAATATCCATAACCAATCTTTTGTGGGCATTGTTTTCTTTAGATTGCTTTTTGTGGTTTGGAGGTGCTGGCATCTTTGAGGGACCCTGAGAAAACTTAGAATAATGGTTAAGTCTTGGCTGGAGTAGTTTGTGAGGCTGGATCATCTCAGCCAGCAGCCTTGAAGCTGTTCTGGATCACCTGGGCCATCTGTTTTCATTGATATCTGGCCTCCTTGTTCTGAAAATATATAAACTCTTAAAGGTAAAATACATTTTTGTATTAATATAAGTATAGACTTTGATTGCACACAAATCAGCCAAAGATGATTTTTTTTTAATGTTTGAGCAGGTAAAATATACATCACATGTCTTGTAGTTATTTTAGACTGTTTCTTTATGTCTGTAGTCAGGAATTTCAGAGTGTCTTCCTCTATCAAATCTGATCCATTTCAACCTGGAATGGACCCATAACTTCTCATTTCCTGTGGAAATAAAAGCATAACCTTTCCCCCAAAGTAATACATCTTTTGACTTCCATTTTGAAGTCAAGACATTTTAAAAAATATATAGGTTTGTTTAATTCAGCAGTTTCCATAATCCAATATGTCTTAGCAGCTGTCATTCCATCAGCAATCAGAAAATTCAAAGACAACACAGTAACATACAGGATCCAGACCACCTGTGTATTTTCCATCTTTGTGTGGCTTTTTACCTTTATATTACTGTATTTTTTCTTTAAAGACTTTATTATTTTTAAGCTATTTTTTTGACTGTCTATACCATTTCTCTTTTCTGTCCCAAGTCTATGTACATTTTTAAACACACTGTAACTGGTTTAAAGTTTTTTTCTGTCTGGATTTGTCTTTACTGTATATCTATAATCTTTTCTGTCTGCATGAACAAAACTTAAATCCACCATGGGCTTAGCTCATGGTGCATTGGTGGCTCAAACATGCAGGCAGCTGCCAGGAGACTTGTATCTACTGTGGCTGGCATGAGACACATGAGACTAGAAAGCCATGTTTGGCTCTGTTTTTTTGTGTTTAGAACCTTTTTTTAAAAAGGTTTCTCAGGTCTTATTGGATATATGTGACCCCACGTTGGATGCCATGTACAGGCATAATTTTTCTGTGTCTTGGCAGTCACTCCCAAATAACCACAAGAGACTTACTATTAATTATAAAAGCTCAGCCAATAGCTCAGGTTTGTTACTTGCTAGCTCTTACAACTCAAATTAACCCATTTCTATTAATCCATGTGCTGCACCCAGGCTTGTGGCTTTTACCTCTTCTGCATGTCTTGTTTCCTCTCTGTTTGTCTGGTAACTCCTCTGACTCCACCTTTCTTTTTCCCTGCATTCTCTCTGCTCCGAAAATCCTGCCTGGCTATAGGCCAATAAGCTTTTTATTAACAATGAGAGCAACACATTTTCACAATGTACAGAAGGATTAGTCCAGAGCAAGTTTCCAAAGATCAGAGGTGGTTTATAGGTGGAATGAAGAATACATGGGGATCTCAGGATCTATGAGAATGTTGGGGAACTCATAAAAGTAGTGAAATTCAGGAGGAAATATCAAGGATGGACTAGGGATAAAGAAGAATTAAGACTTCAAGATATCAAGGACCTACATCCATTAAGTACTAGAAGTGGTGATATGATAGATGTCACCCTATGGCATACTTACCTAATCACCTGGCAGGGCATTTCCCTCATGGAAATGAACATGGAATGTTTGTATGATTCCCAAACCTAAATATTGGGTCTTCTGCCTAAGATAGGAGGATTCTAGAAAAATTCTTTACCTATTCATTATCAGAATCCCATTCATGGATGATAAAATGAACCATTAGTCTTTGGAGATGTACATGAATCACTAAAATTATATAGGCTCCTACATATTTTCAATTTAGCATATATACTAGCAAGCTTAAAATTCTGTTTTCCTCCAGAATTACACACAACCAGGGGACAGTTTCAGAGAATGTGACACTAAGCTCATTGATGAGGTTATGAACTTGAAATCAGAATTTCAAATTATAAGCAGAACTGTCTTGATTTTTGGTATTTCTGTGTTGGCTTGACCAATACATTTTCACTAGTGGTTTAGAAGCTGAGTTCTGTGACAAAGTTGATTGGATGAAACCCAAACTGAGGCCTAAGTAAATCATTACACAGTGAAGAGTTAAGATATTTAGTGGCATCAAACTTGCTTTTTTTAAAAATGTGTACATACATCTAATGATTACACTTTAGTATCTCTTTTTTTCTCATTTTAAAATGTCTTTGGACATTTTATGCAAAGTATTTTGACTGTATTCACCCTTTGCCTCATTCCTCCCAGATCCTTTCTGCCTTCCCTGGCCATTTAACTTTGTGTCCTATTTAAAAAAAAATTCAAGCACAGTTTGTGGTGCCCATATATTCTTGGATATGTGGCCTTCACTGGAGGGCTTAGCCTACCAGGAGCTGTTTTTTAAGAACGCAGACTTTCCCTCTTAGCAGTTGTCAACTGCCAATAGCTCCTTAGCTAGGGGTGGGATTTTGTGTCCACCTTCCTTTTCTATACTATTATTTTATCTGGCTCTGGCTTGCACAGGTTGGTCACTACTGTGAATTCATAGGTTCAACTATCCTGCTGTGTCCAGAAAACCCTTGTTAGAGCACCCAGTCTGTCCCTGGTATCATCTTGTTTTCAGGTTGGGTGCTCTCTCCTGCACAGGGTTATATTGATGATGCTTGCTTCTGATTCCAAGGCTGTATATAGACATCTTCTGAATACATGTAAGTTTAAGATCATTTTGTGGGTTAAGGTAAGGCCTTTACTATTGTTCTTCACATCTAATGTGCACTTTTATTTATTAATTGGGAAAACGAAAAGATTGAGAGTTGGTACATGCCAATTAAAGGGTGAGACATTACTATAGTCTTAAAAAATGCCTTGAATATGATGCAAAATATTCAGGTATAAAAGGCTTACCTGATAAACTAAGTTTACCAAAGGCAGAGTTCTTCTGTCTGAGGTGGAAATACTGACCCAAGATTCAAAAGCAACATATGGAATGAAGCCGAACCCATCTTCTTCTGGGGTTGTGTAGCTGTAAGATGTCATGAAAGAGAGAGGAGGAGACCAAGTCCTTCCTGTAATGACTCTCCTGCATCGTCCTCTTTCCTAACTTACTGGATCCTGAACTGAAGAAGGAAGCTGGTGTCTGCTGGGCTCATGAGAGCTAATGTCTCCTAAGGATGCAGAAAGAATAGTACTGATGGGGATGGTGATGTCTAAGTATGCTTGTTTCACCAACTCTTTTATAGAGAAGAACCTGAGTTACAAAACGACACAAGCAGCAAAGATTCCAATTTTCTACCTGAAGAAACAGAATTGGAGCAGCTTGAATTCAAACCTTTGGAGCTTTGGAGACTTCTTTGCCCCATGCTCTAGAACACCCATAACCCACAAGCATCCCATTAGGATACCCTGAGAGAGACTGCCTCCTTAACTTGGCTATACTCTTTTGTGAGGAATGACACGTTTTGTAATGTTAGTGCATATAAGTGTGCATGGAGTGGAATATCTCCTTTATGAACACCTGGTAACCTTCCTGAAAGATGTAAATCAGAGATAGAAAAAAGTCTCTAAAGTCTATTTTTTGTGATAATGTCCTTTGTGTTAAGTCAGGAATCACCCTGCCCTCAAATATTGTAGAGAGAAATGTTAGGAATTTATAGTTTTCATGAATATGGACCTCCAATCCCTTCTGAGTCCAAGAAGACTCATGTAGGAGGACTTTCTGATTTCTGCATATTGTCCTTAGAATACCTGCCAGCTCCAAGGGGCCAGGACAGGGGAACAGAGCAGGACTTAGATCTAAGAAATTATGACTCAGAAGGTCCCTTCTTTCCCTCTCTCACTCTGGACCAGCCATGGCATGCTGGGGTGAGCTGTACGCATGAGCAGATTCTCTGTCTATCCTCCTGGGACAGTCCTTCTGCACTGGACCCTGAGCCACTCCACCACTCTTGGAATCCCCAAGACTACTCAGCAGAGTGTTTATTAGTCTCTGAAGCACTTATGGAGTTCTGGGCTCTTCTGATACCATCAGAGCATCTTATGAAGAAGAAACAAGAAAAAGATCAGTGACACCAGGAAGACTTGCAGCTGATGAGGATGAGGAGACCTGGAATTCCTGGGCATTCAACTCTAGATCATGCCTCTATTTAAGTTTCCAAGGTAAGAACCAAAGGGAAGGAATATTTTTGGAAGTGGACTAAAAGGGTAGGGGCCTCATGGAATTGCATATAAAGTGCTTGGAAAAATTTTTACTACACCAATGCAAACGTAAGACTTAACACTTCAAAACATCTCCAGCATTTTAAACAGACACAGCACTGCATTCTCATTCAACAGAGCCAGGCTAGGGAAGAATTTATAGTAGAGAATGAGACAGACAGAACCCTTGGCTTTCTGGCACCTGCATTGTATTTAGAGAAACATGCATGCATATCAGCAGGTCAGAGAATCTGCATCACAGAAGAGACCTAATTAAGGATTAAAGCAGGCTTTCCTAAGATCATAATTAGACTACAGCAAGGGGATTGCAAAAGGATTTTCCAGGTGAAGAAGATCAGATCGGACTGTCTCAGTGTCAGAAAATAGCATGGGTAATTCTCAGGCACAGAAGATCATGAACAGTTGACAAACAAATATTTATCCCCATTGGAAGGTAGCAGGAAGGATGAGGAGCAGCGAGAGCTGCGGTTGGTTATGGGGATGTATCTGGATAGGGGTCTCAGGCGGGAGATTGTCTTAATGCGAATACTGAACTCTTACATCTCTGTGAGGCACTCTTCTCTCCTGCATGTTTTAAGGTACATGGCTTACTTCTGATTAGGGGCATAAGGACATATTTAGTGTTAGGACCCTAGAGAAAAGGTTGATTCTGTCTACTTTCATTTAGCAGCTGAGGTGCAGCTCTCCAGTCCTGAGTACCATTTTCACTGTCACAAAGTGTTTGGAGATGGCTTGGAGAGATGAAATGGAGGTGGAATATGCAGAAAAATAGCTCTACATGTGGTCAGGTATAGGGAAGAGGAAGAAATATTCCACAGTGCAACTTATCTGCTCAAATCTAAAAGGGAGTCTCCTCCCCAGGGCAGCAGTACAGGGACTTGCATGACCTTGGGAGGGAAGATAGGATCTGAAATAACTCTCTCATGAATGTAATAGTAGCAACAGCTGTGCAGGAGAATTGTGGGCACAAAGGCACTCATCTGAGAGTCCTGCCCATTTTTCCATTCAAGGACTTTACTGGAGCAGAGCAAAGCAAAGCTATTATGTTCCACATTAAAGACTTCCTTAGTGTAACCTGCATAAGCTATGAAAGTAATTTGCTTAGAAGCAAGAGGTGAAATAGACAAGGGTCCATTAATTATAAAGCTCAAAGTCATGGACAAGTTTATCTAGACTTTGCCCTCACATTGTAGCTGTTTTTCCTTTTGATTCATTTCTGTGACTGGCCCCCCTCAGATTTTATGTCCCACTAGGGAAGCAATCTGCTTGTCAAGAGATAATACTGGGTGAAGATTGTTCACCATAGGATCTGATCTAATACCCACAAGAGAACACATAGCATGCTCATGGAGACAACTGAAGGGACCATCTGCAGAGGTGCAGGCAGGGTTGATGGGATTAAGAAGTATCCGGATGAACAGTGAGCATGGTTACTTAGCCCAGGTGTAGTTAGCAGTAGACAGGAGGGGCCACTTTTCAAGAGCTGAGGCTTTTGGTAGAAGAAAAAGACATCCTGAACATGCCTGGTGGGAAGGGAATTTGAGAACAAGTCTCTAGTTTCTATTATTACCCCTCTATCTCTGGCTGGTTTCTCAGGATGGCAGAGCCCAGCTAGAAACAGGGGAATCTGGATGATCCCAGAAACAGTCATCTTCTAGATGCACCATGCTGGGATCTGGTGGGGCAAATAGAGGATAGCCAGTCCATAGGGTCAAGGAGCTGAGACAGACTCACCTCAGGTGTGGCCCTGCCCCACTCTGGTCAGTGAATTCAGAGACCAGTTGTGATGCACCCTTCCTTCCGGCCCAATGGTAGACTTATCACTTATTTTATACTCATTGCTAACACTAGGTCTATTTAGCTATCTCTGTGGAGCTTGGGGGTGAGTCCACTGTATGCAGAAAAGTACTAAGCTACAACAAGCTTACAGGGCAGCAACTGCCCTCATGCCAGCGCTGCTCCTTGGGATAGACAGCTCCAAGTTCTTTGAGGGTTGATGAGCATATTTCGCACACTGCTATCAAATGAATGAAAGAGCTGAGGCTTATCACCACTTTATTGAACATGACTGCAATAGTCATAACAACTTCTCTAGGCTATAGCTTTTAAAAACTGTTGGGAAGTGATGCTAGTTGTATTTCAACAAGAAAAGGTAAATAGTTAATAATTGTTCCCAGATTAGTTTACCAGAGTCTAGAATTCTGACCTTGTGTCTCAGCTCTAGTGAGTTTCTTTTAGGAATGGTTCTTGTGAAGAATCACTGTTTCTAGCTGGGCCCTGCCATCCTGAGGAACCAGGCAGAGATAGAGGGGTAATAATAGAAACCAGAGACTTGTTCTCAAATTCCCTTCCCACCAAGCATGTTCAGGATGTCTTTTTCTTCTACCAAAAGCCCCAGCCCTGGAAAAGTGGCCTCTCCTATCTTCTGCTAACTACACCTGGGCTAAGTAACCATGCTCACTGTTCATCCAGATACTTCTTAATCCCACCAACCCTGCCTGCACCTCTGCAGATGGTCCCTTCAGTTGTCTCCATGAGCATGCTATGTGTTCTCTTGTGGGTATTAGATCAGATCCTATGGTGAACAATCTTCACCCAGTATTATCTCTTGACAAGCAGGTTTGCTTCCTTAGAGGGGACATTAGAAGATCATTCCAATATGATCACCAAAGCTACTTTATAGTACACCCAGAGAAATAAATCATCAAATAAGTTGACTCCTGCCTCAGGGCAATTCATTTATTGATGTAAAACATCACTCATTGAGGATTATACTATAAAAAATCATCCATTCATTCAAACACATATTTTTGATTGTGTTTGTATCCATTTACATGGATAGTTTAGTGTAACATGAAATTCAAATCATATGAAATGTCACAGTTTCTTCTAAAAGTTGTGTTTCACTGTATATTCAATGATGTTTATTATATGTCCCAAGAATGCTGTCTTTTTTTCTTTAATTTCCAGGGGAAAATGTCTTGCTGCATTTGGGGACGCAAATGAGATTTACTTATAAATAGCGATGCCCACTTTTCATAATGTCTGCTCAGTCCCTAGCTCGTTCTGGCTCACCGGCATCCCAGGGCTGGAGTCCCTGCACATCTGGCTCTCCATCCCCTTTGGCTCCATGTACCTGGTGGCTGTGGTGGGGAACATCACCATCCTAGCGGTGGTAAGGGTAGAGCACAGCCTGCACCAGCCCATGTACTTCTTTCTGTGCATGCTGGCTGTCATTGACCTGGTTCTGTCTACTTCCACTATGCCCAAACTTCTGGCAATCTTCTGGTTTGGAGCTGGCAACATTGGCCTGGATGCCTGTTTATGTCAAATGTTTCTTATCCATTGCTTTGCTACCGTTGAGTCAGGCATCTTCCTTGCCATGGCTTTTGACCGCTATGTAGCCATCTGCAACCCACTGCGGCACAGCATGGTGCTCACCCAGGCAGTGGTGGGTCGTTTGGGGCTGGCTGCCCTCCTCCGAGGAGTCCTTTACATTGGACCCCTACCGCTTATGATCCGCCTGCGACTGCCTCTTTATAAAACCCGAGTCATCTCTCACTCCTACTGTGAACACATGGCTGTAGTTGCCTTGACCTGTGGTGACAGCAGAGTCAACAACGTCTATGGGTTGAGCATTGGCTTTCTGGTGTTGATCCTGGATTCAGTGGCCATTGCTGCCTCCTATGTAATGATCTTCAGAGCCGTGATGGGGCTGGCCACTCCCGAGGCTAGGCTTAAAGCCCTGGGGACGTGCGGCTCTCACATCTGTGCCATTCTGATTTTCTACGTTCCCATTGCCGTTTCTTCCCTCATCCACCGGTTCGGTCACCATGTGCCTCCTCCAATCCACACGCTGCTGGCCAACTTCTACCTCCTCATTCCCCCCATCCTTAATCCCATTGTCTATGCTGTTCGTACAAAGCAGATCCGAGACAGGCTTCTTCAGATCCTGAAGACAGGAACCAAGATCAGGTGACTGCCGCTTGGTCTTCTCTCTCAAGTAAGTCCCTGGAGAAGAACACATTCAGATATGGATGGCTACTTTCCAAATGGGAGACCCAGACCGAGCTGTTGGGCTAGTATTTATAGTCCCAAACGAACAATGAGAGGAATGCATAATTCTGAAATGTCTGAGGGTGGAAGATATTTATCTTTTTATGACTGGAGGGTGCTTGAATTGCGAAGGAGGTAAATCAACAATGATAATGACATCAGCAGCAAATAAATAGCACTTTAAAAATCTCACACTTTCCACACAATTATTCTTTTTAAGATTTATTTATTTACTGCGTACACGATGTTCTGCCTGCACGTATGCCTGCAGGCCAGAAGAGGGCACCAGATCTCATTACAGATACTTGTGAGCTACCATGTGGTTGCTGGGACTTGAACTCAGGACTTTTGAAAGAGCAACCAGTGCTCCTAACCTCTGAGCTGTCTCTCCAGCCCTCCTCACAATTCTTATAAATACTCTCAGATCTTATGAGGCATTATTGTTCACATTTTATGTATAAGGAAATAGGAAAAAATGCTTTATAATCCATGTACCAAATGACTTAAGCATTCTAGCTCAGTGTTTTGGTTGAAATTTATAAGACATTTTAGGTCATCACTAACCCTTTGTATTCAGTTTGTTTTCTAGACATACTTTCATAAGTACATTTGAAAATCTTACTCATTTCAAAGTACCGAAGCCACAAAAAAGATTTCCTGAGTTAACTGTTGGCAACTGAAATGCTGCTAACTGATGCTGAAATGCTGCTAAAACAGATTTTAATAATAGATAGAACACGGCATTTTAGAAGACTGAACTGTATACACAACTGGGTACAGATCCCACTTACAGAAGAGAACATGGGTTGGAAAAGCTATTGGTTTTATAAGAAAATGACTGTATTTGCCAATTGCTCTTGTAGTTTTTGCTCTGGGCACATGAGGCTTCAAGGAAGAGAAACTGTCCCTTCCCACCCAAATCCTGCCCACCCCCCATCTCCACCCTGATCCACCTGTAGGATTTCTGCACAAGAGGGATCAATTTAAAATAAAGCTGCAATTTATAGACACATTGGTTCTAAACTTCCAGGTTTTATTAGATCAGTACTTAGAAAATAGTTGTGTTGGCTAGTGTTTTTGTCAAGTTGACACAAGCTGGAGTCATTTAAGAAGAGGGAAACTTACCTGAGAAAATGTCCCACCAGATTGGTCTGTGTGCAAGCCCAGGCTTAATGACTGATGTGGAAGGACCAGCCCATTGTGAGTGGTTGCCAGCCCTGGAAAGGTGGTCCAGAGTTGAATAAGAAAGCAGGTTAGTAAATGGCATCCCTTCATGACCCCTGTATAGGCTTCTTCTGTCTCTAGGTTCCTGCCCTGAAAATACATTTAAAAAGCCTTTAAGTCAATCAAAAATCTCCAGTGGAGTGTCACTAACTATGTCAACAACAGTCCAGTGTAGGTTCTATTCCCAAGAGTAGAAAAGTGGATCACAGGTTTCTTTTGTATACACTTTCTGTTTTGTTTTGTTCTGGTATGTTCTTTTTGTTTGCTTTGACATTTTTGCTTTTTGTATTGATTATGATTTTGAGAGAGAGAGAGAGAGAGAGAGAGAGAGAGAGAGAGAGAGAGAGAGGAGTGTTGTGGAATAATCTTTTTGTATACTGTGATGATGTGTCTTTGCCAAGGTGCTGAACAGCCTTTTTTTGCTGAATGGCCAATAGCTAGGCAGGAAGAGGTTAGGTGGGACTTCCAGGCAGAGAGAGAGAGGAAGAAGATATGAACCAAGGCACAGGAGAGACACAGAGGACACGAAAAGGAAACAGGAGGTGCAAGATGGAAGAGAGGTAAAAAGCCATGAGGCAAAATGTAGATTAATATAAATGGGTTTATTTAAGTTATGAACTAGTGGAACAAGCCTAAGCTAAAGGCTGAGCTTTTATAATTAATAATAAGTCTCCATGTTGTTTTCTGTGTGCTGGCTGCCCAAAGGAAAGTCCGACTACATATGGTGCCCAACATCCAGCCACATGTATCCTTATAATACCTGAGAAAGCTTTAAAAAAAGTTCGGAACATAGAGTCAAACGTGGCTTTCTGGTGACCATGGGTACGCTCAGCGATGTACAGAGACATGGCTACCAGCCACTGCCTGTGGGCTGGAGCCAGCTGCTAGCACCATATGCCAGTACCAGGCACTAAGCTGAACCACCCAGTGGCTGACATAGCTGTTTAAGATTTATCTTACATGTGTATGCATGGTGCTCAGGGGTGGGGGGAGGTGTGCATGTGCATGCATGTGTGTGCATGTGTGTGCATGTGTGTGTGTGTGTGTGTGTGTGTGAGAGAGAGAGAGAGAGAGAGAGAGAGAGAGAGAGAGAGAGAGAGAGAGAGAGACGTTTCAAGCTAACTATTCAGTACCACAATTAATTAAAAACCAAACCCACCTAAAAGATACTCAGCCTTCAGGAACTTAACGCTGAATTCTGTCTCTGACTGACTCTTCTCTTTTTGTTTATTTGTATGTTATTTTGTATTTTGAGATAGGCTTTCTCTGTATAACAGCTCTGGCTATTTTCAAACTTGTTTTGTAGACGAGGCTGGGATTAAAGGCGTGCACCACCACTGCCAGGCTGACACTCCATCTTAAAGAAGAATACTAAAGACTAGGGGTGGGAATTATGTTCTGTGGTTAGGCAACATATTAATCTGTGCAAACAAATAGTTGTCTCATCATCCACATAGGATGTTTTACTCATACTGGTGCCAGGACTCCCTCCTCTCTGTGGTCCTCCCTCTCAGGAGGGGGATGGAACCTTCCCATCTGAAAATATATGAGTGAAAAACAGATACCCCTGGTCCACCAAAAAGGGAAATTACTAAAGTGAAAACAACCCTGACAGACTGGATTCTTGTCCAATAGAGACTCAACACCAAAATCAACTGCAGGAGAGATAAGAGCATGCAAGGCCAACTGATCTCCTCACCACCTAACTCCCACACTGCAGTTTTCTAGGGCTGAGGAGGAAGGTGTTTCAACAACCGTTTTAGCTTCTGTATTTTGTTTTGCTCCTGGAGCTTCAATTTACTTTATTATTTTTATTTCACTGAATTAACATATTATACATACATTAGTCTAATTTTGTGCACATTTTCTTTCATTATTGGGCAATTTTTCTTACCATTGCTTTGTTTTTCCACTGGTGGCCTCTCTTCCCTTTGCATTGTAATCTTAGTTAAATTTAGTTTTGTCACCTTATTCCTATTATAAAAGAGTTATTTTACTTCCATTTTTTATTGCCTTCTTACATTTATCTAAGTTTACTTTTGAAGTTACTAGGAAATTTGGGTTTTTTTCATTTTTATTTTATTTTATTTAATTAATTAATTTATTTATTTTGGTTTTTTGAGACAGTGTTTCTCTGTGTAGCTTTGCGCCTTTCCTGGAACTCACTTGGTGGCCCAGGCTGGCCTGGAACTCACAGAGATCCGCCTGGCTCTGCCTCCCGAGTGCTGGGATTAAAGGCGTGCGCCACCACCGCCCGGCTCATTTTTATTTTTATTGTTGCTTGTTCCTTTCTCTTTCTTCTCTTAAAAGTAGGCTGCCCATGAGATCCTCAGATAAAACTTGGAAGTACTGAAGCCAGTAAATGTGTCAACAACAAAGCAAAACCTGCAAAACCATGAAAAAGAAAGACATCGTGATTCCTCTAAAGGATCATAACTTCTCAGTTACTGATCTCAAAGCTATGGAAGAAGAAAATGTCCAATGAAGATTTTAAGCCAATGAGAGCTAGGAAGGAACCCATCATGTCCACAGCAGCAAACTAGCAAATGCACAGTTCCAAAAGGGAATTAAAAACAAACAATAATTTAACAAAGCAGAAAAACAATGAAAATTACAGGAATCAGCAAACATCTCTCAATAATAACCTTAAATATAAATGGCCTCAACTCCCTAATGAAAAGGGATAGACTAGCTGATTGGATTAAAACTACTCTCCTACTATCTATTGTCTTCAAGAAACACCTCACTGGCCAAGGCATCCACAGGATAAAGTCCAAATTTCAAGTAAACTGAAGCTGAAAACAAACTGGTATAGCTATTTTTGTATCTCCTAAAGTAGACCACTCAAACCAAAATGATAAGAGTTAAAAGGCCACTATATATTAATAAAGAGAAAATCCATTAAGGAGATACAACAATTGCAATATATACATTGAACATTGGGGTTCTCAACTTCATAAAATGCTAATCATCACAATATGTCACCTAGGTGTTTCAATATTCCGTTCTCACTAAAACTGAAACCAACAAAGGAACTTCTGAGTTAAACTCTATCATAGGTCAAACGGAATTAATAGTTATCTATAAAATGTTCCAGCTAACAGAATAATTTGGAATTGTGAGCTAAATAACCCTTTGTTAGGGTATTTAATTATAACAACATTAAATGAAACTAAGATAGGTATCTGTGTGGTGCCACATGGTCTGACAAGGGAGTAAATACATGACCGATCTTCTGGGGGGACTTGGGGAGTGAATGAGGAATAAATCCTCAAAGTGTTCCTGACTATAGTGCAGGCCCTTCCATTATTACTATTAATAGTATTGTGGTCCTCATTTGTTGAAAAATCATGAAATAGGTGTTACAAAATTGAATGAAATTTTATACTATAATTATGGAGTTTGGGGCTACCCTACTCTACATAGTGAGTTCTAGGCTACCTGGAGCTAATGGTAAGATTGTATCTTTTTTGTTTGTATGTTTTTGTTTTTCGAGACAGGGTTTCTCTGTGTAGTTTTAGTGCCTGTCCTGGCTCTTGCTCTGTAGAGGAACTCACAGAGATCCTCCTGGCTCTGCCTCCCCAGTGCTGGGATTAAAGGTGTGTGCCACTGCCGTCTGGCTGGTAAGATTGTATCTTAAAAAACAATACAAATAAAACAAAAAATGACAAATACATATCAATGAGCTACAATATAAGCAGATACAAAAAACATTCTATTCAATTTTGATTGTTTTTCAGACATGAAATAGTAGAGAAAAACCTATTAGAAGTAAAAAATGAAAACAGATAAACCTGGAAAATAAAATTAAACATACTTGAAATTTGTTCATGTTTATTGGCTTATTTTTAGCCAATGGAAATCTTAAGAAAGGATGATGTGGGGAGCTGGAAGTTCCAGCTTTGGTAAAGGTCAATGACTTTGAATAGTTGATGTGTCTCTATGAGAGCACTGACCTCAAGAAACTTATTAAACTGATCCAACTTCAAGGAGAATTATTCTGCCTTTTGGAAAATTCTTCTCCACTTTCTTTTTCCTTTCCTTCTTTATATATATATCAGTCATACAAAATAAAGGGTTGGATTATCACATTTTCATACACATTCTGCTCTATTTCTTACAATAGTTTAATGAAGAATTCCATCAACTTTTTTCATTAGGTGTTATTGATGGCCCAAAATAAAATTTTTTCCTTGAAAAATATTGTGAGGTTCTAGTGAAAATTAGCTCAAGCATAAAGGGCTGAGGGTTAAAACTGAGCTCATGTGTCAGTACTTACTATGTGTATATGTGAATGCACACGCAATGCACCCATGTACAACAGTCTGACCCTTCCTTTAAGCCAAGGCGGTATTCCCAAAACACTCCTTGGCTTAGTGAATCTGTACTCTTGCTCACTAAGTCTTACCAACAAGACTTCTAGGTTGCATGTTTGCAAACATCTGAAGATTCCCACTGCTGCCTAAAGTTCATCCATTAAATCATCGCTTGATTTCCTGTTACACTTTCTTGAGCTGTCTAATATAAGCCCTAAGACAGTTTAGGTATAAACTGTGTGCAAACATGTTATAGTTATTGGAGTTATGTAATACAGACACATATGTCACCTTATTGGCTAGTGTATGCTCTGGGGACCAGTGTTACATCCCCAATGCTTGCAGCAGTGATTTTTAAAAGGAGTGGCTTGGAACAGTGCTTCTCAAATGTTGATGCATATGCGAACCACTTGGGAGGTCTGGTTAAAGTGCACTGATTAATGGGCTTGGAGGTGAAAGTTTTTTTTCTTTTTACATTTTAACAAGTTCCCAGGTGATATACTACTTGTTTGAAGGCCATGCTTTGTGCAGCAAGGAGTTACAAAACCCTGGTAATTCCCTACATTAAACTGAAGTTAAATTTTCAACATTCACACAAAGATTCTATTTTTAACAAATATTATCTTCACTAGTGACCACAAAGATATGCACTTATGAAGGATTTAACTTAACTCAGACAATATGACAAACTCTGTACATGTAGTTAAGTAATTTTTTAAAAAGTAGGGTAGTAAATATCATGGTTTCCAATTTATCAATGATGAAATTCAAGTAGAGAGATACTAAATGACCTGGTTTGAGGATAATAAATCCTCTTATTTAAATGATATGTTGGTAGGTTTTATTTTCTAAACATTCATGGGTGATATATCAATCTATTGTGTTTTGAAAATGGAGAACGCCTGGGAAATCAATCCTTTTAAAATGATTTATTTTGTGTTTTTTTGAGAAAAGATCTCATGTATCTCGTGTTAGTTTTCAACTCTCAGTCTAGCTGAGGAAACCTTGAACTTCTGATCCTGGTCTTCACGTGCTAAGTGACTGGATTACGGGCATGTTTATGTGGTGCCGGGGACTGAAACCATCATGGAAACACTAGAAGAAAGCATAAGGGAAATCCTTCGGGACTTTGGAATGTACAGGACATTTCAGACAAGACTGCAAGGGAAACAGAAAGCAAAACCTGACAAATGGGTTTCCTGAAACCTGAAGATTTTGCAAGGCAAAGGAATCAGTAAACGAAGTGACAAGACAACACAGAGTTTGAGAAATTATCAACAAACTTTGGTAATGGGTTGCTATCCCAAGTATAGAAGGAACTCCAAAAGCTCAATAGTAAAACAAAACAAAACAAAACAAAACAAAACAAAACAAAACAAAATGGTAACTTGATTAGGAGAGAGCAACAGACCCAGGTAGCCATTTCTCTAAAGAAGCCCTACAAATGGTCAATGAACACATGGAAGAAATGTTCCGCAGTAGTAATTATCGTGGAAGTTCAAATTAAAACTTCAACCAGATATTAGTTCTCTTCCCACAACTGAAGGTAACAAGTGCTGGTGAGGCTGTGGAGAAAAGGGAATGCTTGTACAATGTTGATGGGAATGCACATTAGTAAAGCTATCATGTAAGATAGCACGGCGTTTCTTCAAAATACAAAAAATAGAACCCTTCCATCACCCTGGAAATCTCTCTTCTGAGTTTATGTTTAAAGGAAATGGAATTAGTGTGTTGAAGAGGCATCTGCATTCCATGGTTATTTTAGCACTATACACAATGGGTAAGAAACAACTTAAGTGCCCGTTAAATGATGAATGAATAAAAAAAAATCATATATATGCACAATGGTTAACTACTCAGCCATAAATACATTGAAGTCCTGTCACTATGCTAAATTAAAACAAGCCATGGAGATCAAGAAAAACTCTATGATCTCACTCATACATGAAATCTAAGAATGTTGGGCTCACAAAAGTCAAAGAGGGGTAGAGACTGAAGAGAGTATGGGGGAGGGAAAAATGGAGAGTTTGATCATTGACTACTAAGTTATAGTTATGAGAAAAATGTTCCTGTGTTCTATTGTACAGTAGGATAGCCACAAATAAAAAAAACTGTCCATTTCAAACATCCATAAGGAAATATTTAGCATATAGAATAAATATTTGAAAATATATATTTAACTTGATTTAAACATTATGTAATGATGTATATATATCTATCTATCAATATATTACATAATTACTGTAATATATAATTTTTAAGGCTTTTATATATTAGCTAAAATAAACTTAATAAAATAGTATAAAAGAAACTAAAGTTCTGCTATATATTCTTGATTATGGCTAAGAAAAAAGTATCATTTCATAAATTATTTCTTAATTTCTTATTTCTGATGTGTGTTTATTTGCTGTGGAGCTGAATATGCTTATGTAGAAAAACAAACAAGCTCCAAAGGAACATGAAGGGCAGACTACACAAAGGCATGGACTGGAGTAACTGGCTGTTGTAGTAAGAATGATATCATTGACAAAAAGGTTTATCACACAAAAGTGTATTAAAACAAATATGAGAACTTAGACATAATACATTGAAATTATAAACCAGAAAACCCAAGAACTCCCTACAAACTCAAAAATCTTTGTTTCCGATGGACAGAATCTAGGCAAGTTTTTCTTCTACCTAAAAGTGAGTGAACTCCAGTACAGTTTCAGGGCAAACTGTAGCATGATGTCATCACTGAGGCTAAGAATAGCTTTAGAGGCAGAAGACTGGAATCAGAAGAGGGGTAGACTCATAACTGAGTGATGTAGTAGGAAGCAAATCAGTGTGTGTGTGTGTGTGTGTGTGTGTGTGTGTGTGTGTGTGTGTGTGTGTGTGTGTGAAAGAGAGAGACAGACAGACAGAAACAGAGAGACAGAGGGAGACACACACAGAGAGATATAGAGACAGATGGAGAGAACACAAATAAAAATGAAAGTTTTGAGATGAAAATAACTTTGGTCTGTGTTGTCTGAAGAAAGAGATTAGAGTTCTTGAAGAAACAAGGATAGAGTAGCCCAAGCAGCTGCACATCACTCCTTAAGGGACGTTTGCCAGAGCAGCTGAAAAATCCCTACAGAATCATGTTGGAGGTAGTCACCCACAGAGGTCTGAGTTGTCTTCATAAATATGTTGCATGCTATTCTCAGGGAAGACAGAGCAAAAATAATTCAGAACTGGAACACAGGGACTGACACAGGTAGGAAAAGTCTTAATTTGTTATGTCTTCTACATAGGCAAATTACATACAAGATATTTTATGTGTGCTTTAAAGATCAAACCCTCAGAGAATTCTAATAGAGGGGAGGATTAAGACAGAAGAGAATAGTGTATAGAGTCATGCTATAATGAAATGCTAAGGGAGGAAATAAGATGTGAAACATGAATGCTTTTACTAGGAATAAAAGAAGCATACAGAGGGGAAAAATAGTGCATAGAGAAGTTAAAATAAAGATGAGATTGAGAAACAGAGAAGGATTTAAATTGAGAGATGGAACAAAGAGAGATGTGAATTCTTAGTAAAGAGGAAAAGATGTAGACTAAGGATAGGAGTGACAGAGGACCTTACAGGGTAAAAACAGTAAAAGGGAGTGAAAAGAAGACCCAGCTATTTGCATACAGTAGTGATTCAGCTGGCCCTGAAGATTTCATCAAAGGTTACTAAAGACTCTTCAAGAACTGCCAAAGAAAAACAGCCTGGGGGATGCTCCATCTGATCATTATGGAGACCATCAGACTTGCCTGGAAAGAGGGACAAACAGGCCCCGAGAAATGAGGGGCTGCCGTGCAACACATGAAGTCTCACAAAGTTCCACACTCAGAACATAGCCAGAGGACTAGACAGGCGCGATAAAGTGCTTGCTTAGAGGTGACCATCTACTTGGAGTGAAGCCTGGATTCTGGTTACCAAGCAGGATGATTTTGTAAATGGACATGGATTCTACCTTTCAAGGATTTCAAGAGATCATAATCTGAAAACTAGCTTATTTGTAATCGTGGACCCCATGCAACAATTACTCATCCCCCAACAGAAATGGGGCAGAAAGAGCAGGGAGACTACCTGGTTGTATGGCTCTGACTCCTCCTACACTTGGAGTTCACAGACCAGCTCTTTGGATTGTATTTCTCTCTCTGTCTCTCGGTCTCTGTTTTTCTCTCTCAAATATGTATGTGAGCAAACTCCACTATTCCTTACCTCAAAAATGTCCTATTTATTTTCTGTGGACTTGAGAAGAGATTTTCTTTCCCTTGGTTGACAATTTTCAATACATACAAAGAAGATAATGGAGGTATTTGATGGTTTTCAAGAATCTTTGAGAGAGCCTAATATTTAATCATTTATTTTCATTCATTTATTGTTTTCTTTCTTCACCAACCATATGAAAATGCTTGTATATTTTATCCTTTATTGTGTTTAACTTTTAATATTTTCAGAAAGGTATATATACATATACTTATATGCATCTTTCTGAAAATACTTATGCAATATTTAATTAACTACATTTATTTATAAGAAGAAAGATTCCAGCATGTGGAAGCAATGTACCAAAGAGTTTTAAACTACTTCTAGCATTTGGAAAAGGGCTGCTTGGAATGGGTAGATGGGCCAGGCAAAGAGAAACAGATGTGGGGAGACATTATAAGGAAATTGGAAAAGGCATTTTCTAGAAACTTTGTATCAGGAAGTATTTTAATGAGATCCAGGGATGCAAATTTGGCTGGATTAGAGGGACCAAATGGAAGAGTAATTGCGTAAGTTATTAGAGATGTAAAGGCAGGTAGGTAGGTGTAGTGTCATGGACTTTGAGAGCTCTGATAGTGGAATTTATGACTCTCTTCTAAGTACATTGGAAGCTCTTAAAGTACATTTTGTTTGTGATTAATAAGGCAGATGTCTAGAAAAAATAGTTTATTCTATCTTCGGAATGAAAAAATGTACTGAAAGAGTTGTAGATGTGGAAAAAATGATACAAGGTGTCTGACATAAGAGAGCCACACTATTTATTAGCTAAAAGAATAGAAAGAAAGGAAGCTGAGCATGGTGGTACATGCCTGTAATTCCAGCATTCATAAGGGTGAGGCAGGAGCATCACAAGTTCAAGACCAACCCCTGCTACATAGTGAAACTTTGTTCAAATCCGCTCCCCCACCAAAAAAGAATGGGAAGAAAAGATAAACTTCTCATATATTTCAGATGTAAATTTGGAAAGGAGTTAAATGTTGCTTGAATGAACAGAGTTTCCAATATTGGTTCCCAGATTTTTAGTATGTTAAGAGAATCTGAAAATAAAATTTGTATAAATTTTTATATATCTTATTCTTTGCTCTTTGCTTCCTTAAAATTAGGTTTATAAAAATTGTGTATTTTTGACATTCAAAAGCATTAAATATTAATAATGTGTGTGTGTAATGAACAAGTGTGTCCACAAATATGTCTATCGTGACATATAGTTCATTATAAACACAGTGGATTAAGGGCATGGTAAAGTATATGTATACCAATAGAAGGGAAGTCATTACATTTTTCTAGGAAGCTGAAGAGCAAAGTAGAACAAAAGCTACCCAGGCACTATTTGCTAGCCTGATTCTTTTCTCTGTTCTTGTCATGTACTTATAAAGCCATTTGCTTGTCTCATCTGAAACTATCTTTTCAATTTAGGAGCTGTGAGCTAAGTGGGAGAGACCAGATTCATCCAGTGGTGAGATCACCAAGATGAACTCAAATGCTTCATATAAAAATCACCATAGTTTCATTCTGACAGGCATCCCAGGGATGCCAGACAAGAACCCCTGGATGGCCTTTCCCCTGGGATTTCTCTACACACTCACCCTCCTTGGAAACGGCACCATCCTAGCAGTTGTCAAGGTGGAACAGAGCCTCCATGAGCCTATGTACTACTTCCTCTGCATCTTGGCTCTGACTGATGTTAGTCTCTCCATGTCCACCTTGCCTTCCATGCTCAGCATCTTCTGGTTCAATGCTCCTGAGATTCCCTTTGATGCATGCATCACACAGATGTTTTTCATTCATGGATTTGGAGTGGTAGAATCTGGAGTCCTAGTATCCATGGCGTTTGACAGATTTGTGGCCATCCGAGACCCTCTGCGTTATGTTTCCATCCTCACTCATGGCCTTATTGGAAAGATTGGACTAGTTGTCTTTGCCCGAGCAGTCTGTGTGGTCTTTCCTGTGCCCTTTCTTATAAAGAGGCTGCCCTTCTGTCGTTCCAATGTTTTATCTCACTCATACTGTCTTCACCAAGATGCAATGAGGTTAGCTTGTGCCAGCACCCGTGTCAACAGCCTCTATGGCCTCATCGTGGTCATCCTCACATTGGGGCTTGATGCTCTCATCATTCTCTTTTCCTACATACTCATCCTGAAGACAGTGCTGGGCATTGCCTCCAGAGCCGAGAGGCTCAAAGCCCTCAACACCTGCCTCTCTCACATCTGTGCTGTGCTTCTCTTTTACATTCCTCTCATTGGTGCCACCATGATCCACAGATTTGGGAAACATTTATCACCAGTCATACACATGCTCATGGCCAATATCTACCTTCTCCTCCCCCCTGTGCTAAACCCCATTGTCTATAGTGTCAAGACCAAGCAGATACGTAGACGGATCATCCAAGTGTTTCAAGGGAGAAAGAACAGAGCCTAGTAGGATTGAGTCATATACCAGTACAGAATAAGTAGACAGTGGAAAAACCATGAGTTTCACATTTACTAATTATGGTAAAATCAGTTTTACACATCCATTAAAATACAAGGTCAAGAAAGGTTTGTGCAGATAAAATACAGGTAATTCTTGTTCTGTATTATATTTTGGAGTATAGACATTTGATATGTGGTATCATAAAATCCAATTTAATTGAGAAAGGTACTTTTTCTTCTTGAAAAGTAGAGATGAACATAAGCTATGACAATTGTTTAGTTACATAATATAAACATGCATTCTTATAATGTTAAGAATTATTTTAATTGAGCCAGGTGGTGGTGGTACACGACTTTAATCCCAGCACTTGGATCCCTGTGGGTTCTAGGTCAGCCTGATCTACAGAGTGAGTTCCAGGACAGGCTCCAAAGCTACACAGAGAAACCCTGTCTTGAAAAACCTAAAAAAAAAAAAATTATTTTAAAGTTGCCCATCAGTTAGTTGTCTGTATTCTTGAAAGTAACTTCTATTAAGCTAATTGGTTCTCCAACTAATTAAAAATTATTTTATTTACTTATCAATTAAGTAGTAATTACATCAAGAAAGATCCAATAAGTTCTATAGTAATTCTGGAGAAATGGGCATGTAAAGTACTTTTTTGTCTTGGGACCAGCCCCCAAGAAAAGGCTAGTCAATTCCAAGAGGTCAGCCCTAAACACATATGAGCGAATGATCTCAGCACCCTGTATTTATAAACTTACATACATATATGTGTAATAATTATAATTAAAGAACAAGAGGCTATGAATTTGAGGAGTGGGAGGGACACAGGAGGAATTGGAGGAAGGAGAGGAAAAAAGGAGAATGATGTAAATACAGTACTCATATTTGAAATTCCCAGAGAAAAGAAAACTGTTACATGATCAAACTACATTTCTCTATGTCAAGGTATCTATTGAGTGAAGGGTTTCTATGATGTAACTAAATCAGATATATGTGTGGCTCTTTATACATGCCTTCTTCTAGTGGTATCACTTCTTTTCACACACTTAGGGCAGTAATGTATGTCTCACCTTTTTTCTCTTGACCCAATGAAAATGAACAATTTTTCTGCATACTATATAATCCCTAGTCTTTGTATGGGGCAAGCAAAATTTCTCAATACAAGTGTTTTTATTGTCTGAGAATTTCATACTTGCATATAATATGTTTTGAAGGAAATTTACACTTCATCCTCCCATTTAAAATCTTCTCTATATCCACTACCACTTTTCCCTCCCAATCTCATGTGGTCATTTTTTAAAACCACTGAAACCACTTAATATTGCTAGTATGTACATTGGTGTAGGGACATATACTGGAGAATGCATATCCTATCAGGGGCTGCATCCCTGAAGAAAACCAACTCTCTCTCCCTCCCATAGCCACCAGATTGACAAAAGTTCTCCAGCTGGGGAGAAAGGGACTTGATGAGCCCCTCTTTCATCCATGCTTGGATTTTGCTAGTTTGATCTTGTGTAGATCTTGTGCATGCAGTCATACAACTTCGAATTGTATGCAATAGTCCTGTCATGTCTGGAAAACACTGTTTTGAAGCAGCCATCCAATGCTTTCGGCTCTTATAGGCTTTCTGCCACTTCTGAGATAATCCACGAGTCTTGAGGGGAAGAGGAATGATAAATATGTCCCATTTAGGGCCAACCACTCCACAACTCTTGGTTCTCTGCACACTGACCAGTTGTGAGTCTCTGCATTAATCACCATCTACTGCAAAAAGAAAATTCTTTGATGAGGGTTGAGAGATGCACTAATCTATTGGTGTAAAGATAAGTACGTTGGAGAAAATGTAACACTATGTCCATTTAGCAGAATAATAGTAATTGGTTCTCCCCTAGAGTCCACGAACTATTCAGCCACTGGTTCTTGGCCTGTTTAACAGAACTAGAAATGAGTTCTGTTTTGTGGAGCAGGCCTTCTAAATCAATTAGAAAGTGGGTTGTTACTCCTATAACATTTGTGCCACTATTACACCAGTGGATCTACCTTGCCAGGTCAGTTGTTATTACAGCTTGCAGTGTTCACATCTGAGTCGGGCTGTTGATGACTGTTCTGGGGAACAGAGTAGTGTGCATAGCACCTTCCAGCACGTGAAAGCTAGCCAGTAGGGACAAAGCTTCTGGGTCAGTACCAGGCGGACTTCTCTGTGCCCTATAATTCAAGTATGTCGTGTCTTCATCAATAGGGTCTTCCTATTAAGCTCTGGAGGGCAACCAAGAACAACAATAACACTTTGTAACATTCTGGATATCTGTGGGACTCCAACAACTCAAAAAAGAGATAAGCACTAGGTGGCACTAGGCTTTTAGTTTGATAGTCTATGGTGCCTGGGAAAGGCATCTCTCCTTCAATTCATTATAAGGTAACTCCATTTAAACTATTGTTATATGAATATGTATTTTATGAAGTTTCTAAAGTAGTAGGTCTCTGTGGCTTTTCCAAAGGACTTCAATGTTAGTTATCCCTTCTTAGCCCTTTCCTCTATCTTGCCTTCTCATCCCTCACTCCCTTAACTTATCCTGCTCAATTATTACTCTTTCTCCATTAGTATCATTTGTGATGTATCTTTTTCCTCCTTTTAAATCACCTTCCTGGACCTTTACTTGTTCCCTGATGTTTATGGATATTCCAGTTTAAAACACACAAATCTAAAGGTTCCATACTAAGATACACATGAAAGAGAACATGTAGCATTTATATTTCTGGGTCTGTGTTACATCAGTCAATATAATGTTCCATCTGTTCATATGCACATTTCATAATTTATTTTTATTTATAGTTGAATGCGTTTCCATAATATATATGTATCACATTTTCATAATTCATTCATCAATTGGTTGATATCTAGGCTGTTCCATTTCCTGTTATTGTGAATAAACTAACAGTGAATAGAGACATTGAGCAAGTATCTCTAGTATAAGGTAGAATTATTGGGGTTTATGTCCAGGAGTTGTATAGTTGTATCATATGGAAGATCCATTCACAGCTCTTTGAGGAAGCTCCACATTGATATCCATAGTAGCTGTTCCAGTTTGTACTCCTCCCAACAGTAAACAAGTTTTCTATTTTCTCCACATCCAAGAGAGCATTTGCTATCATTTTTTCAAATCCTAGCCCTTCTCCCTAGGGTGTGATGAAATCTCAAAGCAGTTATTTTGAATTCCTCTGATGGCTAAGGACATTGCACTTGTAGAATCCAGGCAACTATAAAGCAGCTGTTGGTGGGGAGGAGGAAGAAACACCTGAACATAAACAACTTAGCCATTTCTAGTTCTTCTTTTGAGACTTCTGTCTTGTTCCATGCTTCGTTTCTTGATTGGGTTGTTTGTTTTTCTGGGTGGTCTAGGTTTCTGAGTTCTTTAGACAGTAAAGTTTATTTATTTATTTATTTATTTATTTATTTATTTATTTATTTATTTATTTAATTCTGTAGGCTGCTTCTTTATGCAGCTGATGGTGTCCTTTGCAGTACAGAAGCTTTTAGTTTTATGATGCTACATTTGTCAATCATTGGTCTTAATTTCTGCACTACTGGAGCTCTAGTCAGAAAGTTCTTATGTGTGCCTATGTTTAAAAAATATATTAGTTTTTGTGT
The DNA here is from genome assembly GCF_949786415.1 of Peromyscus eremicus. Taxonomy (NCBI): domain Eukaryota; kingdom Metazoa; phylum Chordata; class Mammalia; order Rodentia; family Cricetidae; genus Peromyscus; species Peromyscus eremicus. The sequence goes on along the minus strand of NC_081416.1, from coordinate 97,447,660 downwards.
CTATAAGTTGAAAGATGTTCTACCTTCTCCTCTAACAGATTAAGGGTATCAAGATTTAGGTGGGAGTCCTTGACCCATTTGGAATTGAGCTTTGTACAGGGTCAGAGATAGCTTCATTCCTCTCCATGATGCTATCAAGACTGACTAACATCATTAATCTTTTCTTTTGTGTGTACTTTGGGCTCTTTGTCAAAAATCAAGTGGTATAGAAGTGTGGGCTCATGTCTGGATTCTCAATTCTACACCATTGATCAATATGTGTGTTTTTATACCACTACCATGCCATGTTTTATAACTATGGCTTGTAGTATAACTTGAAATCAGGAATGGTGATGCCTCCAGTAGCACTTTATAGTTCAGGATTGTTTTGGCTATCCTGGGCCTTTTGTGTTTCCAGATGAATCTTAATTACTGTTTCAATTTCTGTGAAGAATAACATTGGAATTGCAATGAATATGTAGATTGCTTTTGATAGGCTGGCTATCTTTACAATGAGGGACAAGGAGTTAGACAGGTTCCCTGGAAGGTAGACAGATTGGGAGGGGCCATGATGAGGTAATAAAGGTGCTAAACTTCCAATGTGGCCAGCTCCTTCCTTACCATCCAGACTTGAGACAAAAGCCTGACAGCTTAAAATAAAGGCCTTGTAGGCTCTTGTCTCCCATCAGCAAGACCCCTGCTGATGGACAGGCTTGATAGGTTCAAGGCTGGATCAGAACAAGTTACACAGCAGTTATAGGCCAATCAATCATCCTATCTTTCTTCAAACTGACCAACCAGATATTAGGAGAGGAAAACTTTTCAGAGACTGAAAAAAAACCCAGCCCTTGAGAAGAGACTGGATGTTTTGGCTCCAGGAGTCTGCTTTGTGGAGGGTCTTTATGGCTGTGTGTCTGCTGCATGTGTGTGTTTCTTCATCCCAAGTAAACACCTTCTCCTGATGAGTCTATCTGCTTCTGTTTATGGTGTTTGAGATTTCTCCATTGCTGCCTGTTACAAGTGAGATTTTTCCTGCCTTTTAGATCTTTGGCAGAGAAAATGAATCCACTCAAGATCCCTAGACTGCATCAACAGTATTAATTCCAGCAATCTATGAACACTGGAGTCTCTCCACCTTCTGGCTTAAAAAATGTCAACTACTCACCCCCACCATAGGCATTCACCTCATCTGGGAGGCACTCTAGAGCTTCCTTGTGGTTGGGGACACAGGTGAGCCATCCCTGATGGCATGAGAGCAGTAGAGTTGACCCTACCCCTCCCTCATATACCCCCTATAGCAATTGAGAGAGAGGGGCCTGTGCCTTGCCTGGGCAAAACAGTAGAGCTGGCTTTGGTGATATGAGTGAGGGAGACTGGGGTCTGAGGGTTGGAGAGCAGGAGAACTGCCTGCTCCTTGCTGTAGGCTGGCTGCACTAGGTGAGCTAGCTGAAACAGTGCTGGAGAGCTCATCTGGCCAGTGACAATGAGAGAAAGCTAGCAAGCTGACCAACCCAGCTACCACCCAGGCTCAGAACCAAGGCTATAAGTTGGCCCACCCCAACATCCACCGAATCTATGAACTGTTGGAGTATGTGAAGAAGATGAACCTACAAATCCAAAACAGAGGGATCTCCATGACACAGGAAAACAACAAGATACCCAAGAGGAGAGCTCATTACTTGTGGTATAGCAGGATCCAGAGGCCTTGAATCAGACCGATAACTCATAGCAATGAACACTTACAAGTAAAGGTGTATAGACTAAAGGGTTTACTGTATGACCCCCTGGGCCACACTACAGCTTCCATGACAAGATTATTCTTTTTTTTTTTTTTTTGTTCTTTGTTTTGTTTAGTTTTTGGTTTTTCTTTTATATTTGGTTTTGTTTTGGGGGGAGGTTGCAAGGGCAGAGGGCAGATGCCAGGGGACAGGGAGATAAGTGGGATCAGAATGCATGATATGAAATCTACAAAGAATCAATACAAGTAAAAAAAATATCAACTACTATCTTATTTTTCACACATTCATTCAACTGTGCGTGCTAGGCAAGTGCTCCTCCACCTCTGAGTTACATGCTCAGACCATCACATAATACTTCTTTGACTTTGAGATAGGATCTCACTGTGTAGCTCTGGATAGCCTACAGGCTATGTGAACTCACAGAGATCCTCATTTGTTCAGAGAGAACTTTACAATGTCATGAGAAATACTTGATGGATAGAGGCCATCATGAATCTCCAGGAGGAACTGAGGAACTGAAGTGAATTTGAGAGATCAGTTATATTACTAGTCTGAACAGTTGTTAAGCAAGGCTAGATGCACTGATGACAAGACTCTAACTTTGGGTTCTCTGGCTCCCTAGCTCTACAATTTCTGTTGCACATCATCTACAACATGCACACATCATGATGGCAGCAAAACCAGAGGGTTGAGAATGCAATGGGAAAACACCTTGAAAAGACTCTCTCCGGGTACCTGGCACATACAGGCTTTCCATCGAACCCTTTGTTTTCTTTCAGGATGAACTCTACAGTATCACACTGGTGGGTAGGTATCCTCTGAGACCAGAAGAAACAAGCCCTGTTAACTCACTAGGCATCTGACTCATCCTGAAGTCTGGGAAGCTCCAGATGGAACACAGAGAAAAGTCAGTACTCTGGAGGAATTATAGTGTTCAGCTGCTGGGCAGAGGCCAAGGGACATTGGGTATCCAGGGAAAGGTAAGATGGTAGATAATGGAGAGGAGAGATCCCAGTGGGAGGTCTTTGAAAAGGACAATACTTGACTCCCCATTGTTTTCTTTGTTCTCCCGTGGTGCTGCTCACTGCTTCTGGGAAGGATCCTGAATAAATCTTATTTCTTTTGGGTGAAAAAATGTGCATCACCATACACAGATAATTAGAGAAAGTTAAGTAAACAAAACTCTGGCGTGTAGGCAACTGAGAGAGGAAGTTGAGCTGACACTGTCTCTAGAGCATGACCACCCTGGAAAGGAGGATTCAAGTCCTCTGCCAAAGTGTGGAGGTTGGCCAGATTTGGAAGGTACTGCTAACACCAAAGGCTTCTGCTGGAAGTGATGGGAGATTGGAGGAGATGGCAGAGTGAACAGGAATATAAAACTCTTTGTGTTTAAAGCAGAAAGAAGAAGGGAGAAGTCCAACTTTGGGATAATGGAGAGAGGGTTTTTAAGACAAAGAGGAGCTATGTGAAAAGACTATGCAGTGCAGGCTGAGTGTCAGTGTGTTTGGGTGGTGGGGAGAGGCACTGGGACAGGCACACCGAGTTATTGGCAGCAAGGCTGCATTCAGATGAGATATGCAGTTCACTTTCACCTTCAATGAAATGTAAAATCTGATAAATCAAGGAGGAAGTTACTGACGCTAAAAGGAATCACAAGGGTGGCAAGAGATCATGCATAGAGGACATTGATGATCTTCACAAGAAAAAAAACTTCCTAATAGGTTGAGTGAGATAAAAACTTTAAAGAAAAATGATCAAATCAAATGTTTGTTCTTGGAAAAGGCCTGTAATACATGCAACCTTCTGCGAGTATTGATTAACAGGAAAAGTAGTAACTTCAGAAGATCATAGAAAGTATGACGAGGTGAGGTTGTCAGGGCTGGAGAGAGGAAGAGCGGGCAGGGCATAAGCACACCATGCCCTCAGCAAAAAGGTGGGTTTCTGTCGGGCACCCAGGAGAGGAAGGTCTTGGGTCAAAGATGAATGGGGCAGTTGGAATTCTGGATCTCTGAGATTCTCCTCAGATCTACAGGTAGTGATGCTGAGCCTTGACTTTGAGGCACCCAGGGAAGATACAGCAGCTAGAGTATCCTGAGTTGTTTGGACTGCTTTCATCTGTTCTCACCTGTCCTTTTACTGAAGTTGTCTCACCCCTGTGGCTACACACACAGCAAGGTTCCTATGATGCATCATGTGGGGCTTATCATGACCTTCAGGCTCTGCTATTATACAGCCTTTTCCCTTTGTGGTTTGTTTGTTTCAAAGCTTCGTAATTTGCACCGAGATTTCACACATTTGGTTTTGCAGATAATTCCTTAAGACTCTGCTCAAGGTGGCTGTAGGCATCTGGGTGTCAGGTCAATTAGTGTTTAACTGTCCAGGAACGACACAGAAATGGCAAGTGTGTGTCATACAGTTAGGACAGAGGACCAGGTGAATGTTTTTCTAGTGCTTAGACAACAGAGAAAATGCTGTCTGTGGCACATGGGATTCAAAGAAGAGATGCCGACTGGTCTGATCTATACAATTACTCAGGGAGGGACCAGACACCCAGAAGAGAAACTAAAGAGGGGATCATTGAGACATTGTCCAAGGATAAAAATATGTCAGATTAGCCTGGAAGCCCGTTACTGACTAGCGGTCACAGGATTTTGTGGCTAGTCAGCCTAGTCTCAGAGCTTGTCAAATAAGAGCTCTTCATTTGAAGATTCCTGGAAATTTAAGGAATTAATTCCTAGGTTATATTTGTCTACTATTAAGTGAACATAAGCCATGCCATTGTTGTGGTAACCTACTAGGCTGAGTCTTTCGTGATGTATTATTTAGATAAGGGGTTTGAAGAAAGACGTTAAATTGGTCTTAATGTAGTATTGTCCATATTTGGGATATTGTATCTAGTTATGGGCTAATGTGGAATACTATTGAGTATAATAGGATAAATAGTGAAAGTGCCAATTTAACTACCATGCAGAGTCTTATCATACCCACTTCCAAACCATCCTTTCGTCTCTGGAAGAATTTTTACACAGCAGCAGCACCAAATAACAGTTCTAAACTTCTAAACCTTGTTATCAGAAATGAGCTGTAAGTAGATGGACAAGTACCCTTTCCACTAAAGTGACAATGAAAACAATTAAACATCCTCCCCAAAGAAACCACAGCAAATTACAGATGATTAGAACCTTGCTGTGTCTATCCCTGGGGAAGAGATCTTCCTGTGGCAGATCCAGGGATGATAGGAGAAAGCTTTCAGGCAATGCATGCTTTTTAAAAGAATTTGGTCTCTGAGTTACACTTACCCATTTGAGTATGTTATTTAGAGTAATTTATAGAATTAACCCACACAAATAGTCTTTTCAAAGTTAGTTCTACTTTACTGAGCACTTGAGTACCAAGCACCCTGCTAAACACCAAACATCTTTCAATATAGGGACATCTGTGGTGGCAGCTCACTGAAGGGCAAGGAGGAAATTTTCAGGAATGCTTGTTTTGCTGATGGAATTTTGATTGTTATTTTGTCTTGAATTCAGTCATACTCACTTAAGTATGCTAGTTAGAGTAACCTGGACATACTGGATTAATCAGGATAAGCAATGTTGTTTTTTACTTTCTATACTTTAGGGGACATCTATTGTTCAAACCAGCATAGTAAGCATTTTGCCCAGCTTTTCATTTAAGTTCAAAATACCTCTTTGATTCGGGGATGGTTATTTCTCTCCTACCATTGTAGGTGGGAAGGTTTACAGGATTTGATCAAGGTAAAATGGCTAGCAAGTGACAAACTAGGGTTTTCATTCTATGCAATATGATTTTAGAGACACTGCTGTTAGCCACTGTTTTTCTGTCTCTAAATGACATCACTCTAGTAACACATTTTGCATGAGACAACAGAGGGGATTTTGTGTTGTGCTTCTAGAAGATCCACCAGCATTCCCAGGTCTGAGTGATATCACCAAATCAAAGGGGGCTTTGTGTGATGTGTTCTCAGAGTATTGTGGGTCTGGACACACATGCAAGTATCATATAAAACCACAGAAAACGAGCAAATTAAAGGGAAGGGAAGTAAAGGCTTCCAGCACAGGAATGTGATGGTAGTGTTGATCTTTTGTTTGGGGACACCTGGGGAAGTCATTACATACCCTCAATACCTGAATGAGGAAGATGCAAGGCAAAGGCAAACACTGCCAAGTTTGGAGCTCAGCTCCTAGACTTGCAGAGTAGTAAAGCTGTGAAGGTAAATCTATAGTACTTTATTGGGTGAGTATCCATAGCTGTTTTCTTGACTTTAATGCTGTGTTAAATATACTGCTAGGAGTCAGTGCTTGGAAGACCTAGATAGGAACCTCAAAATGACTATATGTTGTTACATGATATTGGATAAAGTATCTTCTCATTTAAGGACTTAAGTTAATTGTTTTATGTGGCTATTTGTTGTATGTTATCAATGTAGAAATTCACTCATTATAAATACTGTTTCTCATCTTAGTATGACCATACACTTCGTTTAAAACATGCTTTACTTTCATAAGAATAAAGTTTCCTTGGTCTCTGGAGTGTCTTGGTAGTTTATCATGAAAAAGGGAAAACCATATTGAAGAAGCAGAAAAGTTATGAGAAGGTTCATCTTTATATGCGTCTGAAGGGTTAATGTGTAATTATTTAGTGTAGTAATTGAAACTACAAGGAAATTGAGTCCCAAAGTTAGCAGATTAGAAATATTTTAAAAACATTCTCTTATATGGAAAGTGATTATGTCATTTTCTCTTGTCCTTATTTCCTGAACCCATATTTTCTATATAATGCATTTCTGACTGACAAGAACATTTTTTCATTGTTTCTTTAGGTACTATTCCAAGCAGACATAACATGATGTTTGATCTCAATAAGTGTGTTTAATTTAGCAATGATGAGGAAAAAAGGCAAATTCTTCTGATTATTCATTATGCTGAAGTAGCTGACTATAAGGAATATATGAAATGTATCTCCTAACTTTGTTCCATAGGCTAGGATTACACAAAGTTACAAATAAATGATACATGCTTGACTGTATATCATAAACCATAGGTAGACTATTGGAATCATCAATTTGAAATCGTTAAGGGTCAACATGAATGATTTCATGAATGCTTGAAGTAAAAATAAACATGCAATGTCTGCATGGAATAGGGACACAGAGAGAAAGAGAGATAGAGAGGCAGAGAGAGACAGAAACAGAGACAGACAGAGAGAGATGGAGAGAGACAAAGAGAGACAGACACACACACACAGACAGAGAAAAAGAGAGAGAGAAAAAACATTGCTGTAGGAAAAAACTGAAGAGTTGATCCTTGAGATGTGAATATAAATTAACAAAGTACAGAATCTATATAGGTTACTTTTTTAATATGTTAATTATTTTAGGTCATGAAAATATCACCAAGAAGAAAATACCCCAACAATTTGTGACCATCACACACAAGAATCAATTTTATAAGAATATTACCTCTCTTACAGTACCTTATAAGTTAACAGGAAAGCAGTCTGACCAGTGATGCTGGGGACATCCTACAACCACACAACGGAATCCCCTGCCACCTTCTTCCTCGTGGGCATTCCAGGTTTGCAGTCTTCCCATCTTGGGCTGGCCATCTCATTTAGTGTCATGTACAGCATAGCCCTCTTAGGAAACAGCCTCATCATTACTGTCATCTGCATGGATTCCACTCTACAAGAGCCCATGTACTTCCTTCTCTGTGTTCTGGCTGCTGTGGACATTGTCATGGCTTCTTCTGTGGTACCTAAGATGGTGAGCATCTTCAGCTCAGGAGACAACTCCATCAGCTTTAATGCCTGCTTCGCTCAGATGTACTTTGTCCATGCAGCCACAGCTGTGGAGACAGGGCTGCTCCTGGCCATGGCTTTTGATCGCTATGTGGCCATCTGCAAGCCCCTACATTATATGAGAATTCTCACCCCTCATGTGATGCTGGGGATTAGTGTGACTATCACCACTAGAGCTGTTATTTTTATGACTCCATTGAGTTGGATGTTGAGTCATTTGCCTTTCTGTGGCTCCAATGTAGTTCCACATTCCTACTGTGAACACATGGCTGTGGCTAAGTTAACATGTGCTGACCCCATGCCCACCAGTCTCTACAGTTTGATTTTTTCCTCCATCATTGTGGGCTCAGATGTGGCCTTCATTTCTGCCTCTTATGTTTTGATTCTCAGGGCAGTATTTGGTTTGTCTTCAAAGAATGCACAGCGGAAGGCGTTGAGTACATGCGGCTCTCATGTTGGGGTCATGGCGCTGTACTATCTCCCTGGGATGGCATCCATCTATGTAGCCTGGCTAGGGCAGGACAAAGTTCCTCTACACACCCAAGTGTTGTTAGCCGACTTGTACCTCATCATCCCACCCACCCTTAACCCTATCATTTATGGTATTAGGACCAAGCAGATCCGGGAGCGGATATGGAGTCTGCTGGTGCCTTGCTTCTTTCCCCAGTCCACTCAAGGATCATGAACACAGGCTTCTCCTACCTGGAGTTCCAGCCAACTGCCAAGATAACTTTGAGATCTATGGACACGGACTGGTTTAAAGGTGTAGAGTGTTTTTGCATAGCACTTCAACTTCTCACTAGAGTTTGACAGAAGGATTGTATTTCCTGGTGTATTTATTTAGAATGCTATCTGATTGAAGTTTGGGCAGAGAATGTGTTTGTTATTTTGTTTCTTTTCTTTTCTTTTTTTTTTTTAAAAATCTCTATTCCCATCTCACATCAGTCCCTCTGTTGATGAAAGTTACTCTTTGTCACCTTTTCCTTAGTAGAATTTTCTTGTTCCTCTCCTTGTACGATGTTGTGGTAGAAACTAGATCTTGTTCTCTGGCTCACCAATGAATACATTTTATTTGATACCTGTGTTTATTCCTGGAGCACAAACCTCTTATACCTAAAACAGATTTTAGTTTATATTATGTAAACTTAAGGTCAATGGTGTTGGCCCCTTTCTAATGAATGAATTGGAAAAAGAAACCTGAACCACAGTGAAAGAAACCAAGCCAGAACATGAGTTGAAAAGAATAATGCTCTGGGTCCAACCCCCTTCTGATAGCCACACAATTTCATAGGGCAGAGACACATATATTTGATTCTTAATGAAACTGTAAATCTTAGTAAGGCTAATTCTCTGATACTAAAATTCAAAGTGCTAGGAAAAACTGCAACAGTAAGTTGGTTAATTGTTCCAATGATTAGAATGAACTGTCCTTCACCTCTTCTGATTAGCCTTAGTTTTAAGTCTACCAAAAATCATCAGTATAGTACTGATATAAAGACAGAAAATAATAGAATAGGGAGCTCAGACCTAAACTCAGGCATATTTCGTTAATAGATCTGACATTGGGCATGGTGTTACGAACACTGGACAGTCAAATGAAGAACTATTAGATGAGACTCTTACCTTACACCATATGCAAAGGTTAATTGAAAGAAATGTAAAGAACTAGTTGGAAGACTAAAAAAATCATGAAACTAGAGAAAACATTTAACATTTGCAAAGATTTCTTGGATAGAATGTCCAAAAGTGTAGGCAGCAAAAGTGAAAAATAGATGTAACCATAAGGAACAGAAATTATTTAGTGTAACGAAAGACAAAATAGAATGCAAAGACACCATACAGGATGGAAGGAGATATATTTGAATTGTATATTTAGTAAGAATTATTTACCTAGTAAATGATAAAATCTTATAATTCACCACCAACAACAAAAATGAGATACTCGAACTGGAACAGACTTTTCTGTAAAGGGTATGTACAAATGACCAGCTAACATATGTGAAGATGCTCTTTGTTACTAATCATTACAGAGATTGAAAATAAAACTACAGTGAGATAATACATTTGACTTATAGGTATGATCACGAAAACTCAAACCAACCCCCTTCCCCCCAAAAAAAAGTAAAAACCAACTTTGGGTGAAAATGTGGATAAACTGGAACCCCTTTGCACTGTTAGTGGAGATTGTGATAATAAAACTGTGGCAATAGTATGGGTAATCCATGAAATATGAAAAACAGGGCTAATCTGATACAGCAACCACTTCAGGTACATCCACAAACAATGGAAAACAGGCTCTCCAAGTCGTAGTTATTGGCACTCAACATTTCATGGCACCACATGGATGTGCTAACTGAATGAAACCAGTGAAATGTGTTTTGATGTAGAATCTGCAGCTTCATTCTTGGTTTTAGAAGCTTTGTGCACCTCTCTGTATCTCAAGTTCTTTCAGAGGACTGTGAAACCAAATGTGGAAATCTTAGGAAAACATCATTAGAGCAGTGGATCTCAACCTGTGGGTTGTGACCTCTTTAGAGGGTTGAATGACACTTTCACAGGGGTCACCAAAGACCATTGGAAATATGAGCTATTTACATTATGATTCATAACAGTAGCAAAATTATAATTATGAAGTAGCAACAAAAATAATTTTATGGTTGAGGGGTCATCACAACATGAGGAACTGTATTAAAGGGTTGCAGTATTAGGAAGGGTGAGAGCCACTGCCTTAGAAGTTCTGAAACATTGAAGAATTAAAAAAGTAATCAGGGCTGGTATAATGGCTCAGTGGGTAAAGGCACTTGCTGCCATGCTTGACAATCTGAGTTCGATTCCCGGGAGCAACATGATGGAAGAAGAGGACTGACTCCTGTGAGTTGTTATCTGACCTTCACACATACACTGTGGCATGGGCATGCCCACATATATATACACAATAAATAAATAGATAAGTAAATAAACAAATGAAAGAAATGTACTAAGGAAAAAAATGAAACTTGGACCATTTGATTTTCTTTCTAGATGTACGCTGTATCATCAGTCTAATGTTTAGGTATCTTCTGGGGACTAGAAGACACAAACACTATACACTCTCCAGGCTCCTGACTCCCCTCACAGTCTGGAATGCCCAAGGGACTGTGCATAGAAGACAGTCAGTCTCCGGAGGAGTCACAGTGTTTGGCTGCTGGGCAGAGGCCAAGAGCAGTGGTGTCCTGGGAAGAGACAGATGACAGAGTATCTCATGGGAAAGAAAGTCTCCCAGTGGGAGGTGTTTGGAAAGGACAGCACTCATAGTAACTTCATTGTCTTTGATCTCCTGTGGCGCCTGTGTGTTACTGCTTCTCTCGAATGTCTTATATGAATCTAAATATCATTTGGTGTGAGAAATGTGGAATAGTAGGAATACTTAACCAGAGAATGAATGTTATAAGAGGAAATCTATTATGCCGATAACTGAATTAGGAAACAGAGTTTGGACTTAAGAAGTCTTGAGGTTAGCGTCACCTCAGAAACAAGGATTCAAGTTCTCTATCCAAGTAAACAAGTATAATGTGGCTGGTCAGGTCTGGAGGCATTATGGACACCTACAGCTTCCTCTGAAAGTGATGTGAAGGATGGCAGATATGGGAGAAGGGGTAGGTATATAGGGTTACTCTGTTCAAAGCAGAGAAATGAAAAGGTAAGTGCAACACTGGAATGGTAAATACATATTTTTAGGGACCCAGACTTGCTTTGAGAAAACCAGATGCCATAGGGCAGGGTGAGGCTGTGTCTGGGTGTTGACGGAGGCACTTAGGCAGGGATACGAGGCTATCAAAGGCAGCAAGTGAGGCACGCAGTACTGCTTTCATCTGGACAGCATGTTAACTCGGAATCCCTCCATCCTTTTATTTGAAATAAAATATCATCTCACATCCTATGATTTACTTATAGATATTACATGATTTGGGCTGAAGGAACCAGTGTAAAGCTGGAAAGGTGTCTCAGGAGATTTGAGCCTTGGCTTTCTGAAAGAATTCACCCCAACAAGCAGAAGCAGTGTGTCTCCATGTGTTGATAGCATAACCTCTACACCTTAGATTTCTGTATCTTATAGTGTGTGTTTTCAGTGGCCCAACGAGCTAATGAAAAAAAAAAACAAGCATACAGGAAATGATGCTTAAAAAGTTATTGGATTCACAACAGATCTTTAATGGAGGTCACTATTGATGCTCTCAAGAAAAAAGTTTAAATATTTTAAACAAGAGACAATAAATTAAAACAAATGTTCTTTATTTTGAACAGACCACACACACACACACACACACACACACACACACACACACACACACACACCTCTAACAACACCAATCAAGAAGAAAAGCAAATAAAATGAAGTAAAAACAGTTTTAAAGAAATGAAGACTACCACTAACTCCAAACCACTGTGAGCATCTGGGGACAGGAAGGCGGAGCAGGGCATAAAGTGAGGACACCCTCAGATGAAAGGTGAGTTTATATAGAGCAGTTTCTGGGTCAGAGGTGAATGGGTGCAGACATTCGGGATCCTTCAGTTTTCTTCAAGTCTCTAGGCACCAAAGCTCAGCTCCAAATCTGTAGCACCCTAAATGGAGACTGTGGTGGTAGGGATACCCAGGCTTGCTTTTCACTCTTCTCAGTTTTGCTTTGAAACTCTTCTTCGTGCTGACCTCATCTGCCCCATGATGTTAGACATATACTATGATTATATACACCATGGATTTTATTTGAGAGTGACATGGAACTTGTTATTCAGTTCAGTCAGACTTAGTATACAACATCTTTATCATTCTTAAGGCTTTCCTCTCATGGTTTGTTTCAAAAAGACCTACGTGCCCATCGAGTTCCAGAAACCTGGTTCTTTAGAAAACTCTTGAAGATTCTGCACCAGTGTGAAGTCAGTCAGCTCTCCAGGAGTCAAGTGGGCACCATGTGGTGAGGATGGAGAGTCAGGTAAATGCTTGTCTTATGTTTGAGTAACATAGAAAATGTCTTTTTTATCTAGCACATGGGACTCTAACAGACTTCCACCATTCTGATCTATCCAATCATTCAGGAGAGAGAATTGAGAGGTAAGTAGAGTCAGGATAAGAATGAGACAACTTTTTAGGCTGCAAATCCTTTATTAATAGGGGGTTACAGGACTTGATAGGTAATCAAACTAACTAGTCTTGAGAATTGGCAAATAAGCTCTTTTCATTGAAGGCTGTATGGAAACATAAGAAACTCTTCTTGGGCTATGTCTGAATATTGTTAAGTCAACACCTGTCTTGGTGAAATGGCCACCCCAGGTTAAGGCCTCAGAAAATGCAATGTTAAGGTTCTGTGGGCGTAAGGAAAGAGAGTGGGGGGACTTAATGTGGTCTACTCCATAGTTAAGAGTCTTGAGTTAATTTCTTAGGTCAAACTACCTGTGCATGTCCCTTGAGAGAGGAATGATCTGGGAGCAGTCAGAAAATGTGTTGAGGCAGGAATGTAGCCTACATAAAGTATGCTTGCCACATCCATTCCTATCTCTAATCCAAGTCACTTTAGTATCAGTATTTTGTATGACATCAGAGCCATATACACACTCTTAGGCTTTATAATTAGAGGTAGAGTTGTACATAGTGTAAGAAAGATTTTTTTATAGAACTGATAATAACAGAAAAATATTAAATGAACAGACAAAAGTCTTAGTTTTGAAACTACTTTATAAAAGAACAGAGAGTGAGCTCCTTATTGCATTTTAAAATTATCTTGGCATTTATGCCAGCTCTAAGGGAAAAACCTCAGCGGCTGATCATGGTAGGACAACTGCAAACCTTGAGAGAATGGGTGTTGTGTTGGTGGATTTAGTCACCCCCCTCCCAGGACAGGGTTTCTCTGTGTAACTCTGGATGTCTTGAAACTCTCTCTGTAGACCAGGCTAGCTTCAAACTCAGAGATCCACTTGCCTCTGGCTCCCGATTGCTGAGATTAAAGGCATGTGCCACTATCACCAAGTGGATTTAGTTATTTTTAATTTTAGTCTCTGTTGTATGTACTCACTTATGTATGTTCTTAGAGAGATCTGGAGTTAAATGGTTAAGCAGACAAACTCAGGCTTGTTTTAAAATTTGCTGATTTTTGTTTTTAAAACTAAGTATGTTTGTCTTCCATTTAAATTCTAAAACACCAGTGATCAAATTAAGGCATGGAAAGTTTATATGATCGGACCAAGGCAAAAACAGGTAGTAAGTGATACAATGATGTTTTTAGTTGTGGGGGTTTGACTCAAGCAGCAATATAATTAGTTCCTTTGCTTTCCTGATTCATGGTGATGTAGGGTCAACACCACATCTGCAGCAGGGCAAAGGAAGTACATAGAGCTTTGTTTTATATTCTAAGAAAAACTCTGTGTTTTCCCCTGAAGATCAACCAACATCTGACAGTGATACCACTTGAACAAGAATCACCCACTAGAAAATACACGGAAGACCTAGGTAGAGCATTAGGACTACCAGGTCCTATCTTTGTAAGTCATCCCGAGAGACTCCATGAGAAACAGAAAGGTTTCTAACTTCACCTCTTCCTGCAGTGTGAGAGGAGAGAGGGCACAGACTTCCTAAAGGAGGACAAGCAACAGGTTATTCTGAACAATGAGTAGACTCTGTTAACACAGAGAACCTTGACAAGCATGGGAAACAGAGCAAGATGGCTTCATTTATGTTTTCTGATTTGTAAAACACTGCCCTGACACTTTGATTTGTCTACACCACAGACAGGAACACATCCGATGGCACTCCACCCTCTTCTCTCACCACTCTACACTGTAATAGAAAACCCATCTCACCTATGATGTCAAGACCATCCTACAACTACACAGTGGAAGCCCCTGCCACCTTCTTCCTCATGGGCATTCCAGGTTTGCAGTCTTCCTATCTTGGGCTGGCCATCTCATTTAGTGTCATGTACAGCATAGCCCTCTTAGGAAACAGCCTCATCATTACTGTCATCTGCATGGATTCCACTCTACAAGAGCCCATGTACTTCCTTCTCTGTGTTCTGGCTGCTGTGGACATTGTCATGGCTTCTTCTGTGGTACCTAAGATGGTGAGCATCTTCAGCTCAGGAGACAGCTCCATCAGCTTTAATGCCTGTTTCGCTCAGATGTACTTTGTCCATGCAGCCACAGCTGTGGAGACAGGGCTGCTCCTGGCCATGGCTTTTGATCGCTATGTGGCCATCTGCAAGCCCCTACACTACAGAAGAATCCTCAGACCTAAATTGATGCTGGGGTTATGTGTGACCATCATCAGCAGGGCTGTCATTTCCATGACTCCACTGAGCTGGATGTTGAGTCATTTGCCTTTCTGTGGCTCCAATGTAGTTCCACATTCCTACTGTGAACACATGGCTGTGGCCAAGTTAGTATGTGCAGACCCCACGCCCACCAGTTTGTACAGCTTGATTTGTTCCTCTATCATTGTGGGATCCGATACGGCCTTCATTGCTGCCTCCTATACTTTGATTCTTAGGGCAGTATTTAGCCTGTCCTCAAAGAATGCACAGCGGAAGGCATTAAGCACATGTGGCTCTCATGTGGGAGTGATGTGTCTTTTCTATCTCCCCGGGATGGCATCCATATATATAACCTGGTTGTGGCAGGATGTAGTTCCCCTGCACACCCAAGTGTTGTTAGCTGACTTGTACCTCATCATCCCACCCACCCTGAACCCTGTCATTTATGGTATTAGGACCAAGCAGATCCGGGAGCGAATGCGGATGTTGATGATGTGCGGCTTTAGAAAAGGTTTGTGAACACAGAACTTTTTACATTTAGTTCCCTAGACAAGTGCACACGTTTTAAAGATGTATGGAGCAAGACTGTTTCACTTGTCGGTGCAGAGTCCAAGATGAAGTTGTAAAGACCATGCTTGCATAAAATTTCAATTTTTAGTGAGAAAATTGTTATGGATATGGGATGACTGCAGTAGTCTGATATGTTCAATAATTCCACTTAACTTGTATGTGCAATAGCTTACAAACCTGGAAACATGGAGGTGGTACAATTGGTCCCTTCCACAGACAGAGCCAACAATTCTCCCACATCCCAATTTTGTCACTCGTGGGCTACTTTTGTAAACTCTCCATGACATAACAGCCACTCTACAGCAACAGGTCTGTGCGCAGTCTTAATTCCCGTTCATTATTCCTTCCATCTGACTAGGTTGGCTTTTGTTTAGTGGGATTCTCTCCCCACATTTCTTTCCCCTACACCTTCAAAGAGAATGTTATACAGTTACAAGAACCATGTAGACTCCCCTGATGGCATCAGAAGATGCTAATTTAACACCAACTAGCTGCTGGATGGGCTTTCCTTCCTTCCTGTTGACTTTATTTCTTCTTCCCTGCTAATATCTCGTTTTTGATTTTGGGGTCACAGACCTCTCTCTAACCCAGAGACAAACACATGTAACCAGATACACGATATACCTCTGTGGCCACATGTCAGTGTGCCCTTGTGACACTGTGTGACATGGCCATCTTTTTGTTTAAAGGCCTCTAGACTGCTGGGAGGGGCCCTAAGGAACAAAGGTGCTGATAGGAAGGTTCTGGCGGCCTGGGGCACATGCAGAATCTATTGTTTGCCCTCCCCTCTCTACAGAGAACACAAGTATGGGATGGATTTTGTGACTTTACAATGAACTGGTGAGGTAGGATATGCTATTTTAAACCAGATTAGAGCCCCCCTTTCCAAAGAGGACACCCAAATCCTCTCAAACACGTTTCAGACCCGAATGTAAAGAATCACTCGGACTTGTGATCTGTGAGGTGTTTGTTGACTTTGTTTCATTTGAATATGAAAATCATTTACAACCTTTAAAATCTCACCTCTCAAATCTCTGTAGGAAACAATTTAAGGCTGTTTCAGTTTCCTCATCCAAAGTAAAACTAAACACCAAGGCCCCCAACTTTTCTGATCCTGCCCCTTAGAGAAAAGACAGGCCCAGGACACAGATCCGCCCGCCCTCAAGTTCAGGGAGGTGAAAAAGTGGGGATACTGTGTGCTTCTCTAGTTTGGGGCTTAGGGTTGGTTTGGTAGCAGCAGGCCTCATGTGAAACACCCTTTCACCAGGACTAGCAGCTCTGGACATGTACATTATTATTTTGTCTCATTGGAAAACCTCATTTAAACTCTTTTCTGGAGTCTGCAATCATTTCATCATTGGCACACAGTTAGGGAGCCAGTGAGGAGGGTTGTGATCTCCAGAATGGACAAAGTCCACCATCCCTGTCATGTTTCCATCATGGGTCACGACGCTTATCTGACCGGGACCGCTTTTCTGTGAGAGGTATCGACAGTTTGGTCTAACAGCAAGATACCATGAGGTCAGGCAGAGGGGCCCTTAGGTTCTAAGCTGGGTTCAGGGGTATGCTAATCAATGGAAGTATCCTCCAGTAGCCCTGTGTCCCAGGCCAAGTTCCAACATTAGGCTAGGATGGTGGCTCCCCTAGTCTTTCCCAACCAGGGAACAAATGGTGAGGGGGGTGGTGTTGGTGGTAATACTGTAGCATGGACTAAAATAGGGCAGGAGGCGGCCGGGGAAGGGACAATGGGGGAAAGTAAAAATGTGGGAGCCGCCATCAGTCACATTATAGAAGGAGATCTCATGGGCCTCATAATCCAGGAAGATTCCTACCCGGTGCGGAGGGACTGACAAGGGCAAGAGGGGGTACTCATTGGTGCCTGCCCGGTACTCTGTTCCCTTCCTCAGCCTTATCACCCAGAAGCCATAGTCGGGGGACAGATAGACCACCTCCTTCCGGTCTACATTTTCCATACACACTCCCAGGCCCCACTCAGACCTGTCTCCAACCTCCACCTCCCAATAGTGCCGGCCCGAGGAGATGCACTGGCTGCCCAAGACAATGTTATAGCGGTAAAATCTCTCAGGATTGTCAGGCAGGTTCTGCTCGGTGTCTCCATAGTGCACACTTTTTCTGTCCTTGGACACGACAAGGCGGGAGTAAGCTGTGTCTGGATCGAGGCGCACATCAACTAGGAAAAAAAGATCCTGGTGGTAACATTGATGCCAAACAAGGGGGGAGTGTGGGAAGAGTGTAGGTACTCTGATGAAGACAGAGTTCTCCGTGATGGGTCGGGTGAGGCTAGATGACACATCCAGACAACACTGAGCCATTTTATCTCTATGGGTGGAGTCCCTCCCACTGCCCACCTCAATCCCCAAGCATCGAATACCTGCATATGTCTTCAAGATCTCTCTTAGTCCCAGCACACGACAGTCTGTCTTCAGCTCCAAGGAGATTGGTTCTGGCTGCTCCAGGCTCCAAGATTTGCTCCTGCAGAAGAGGGTGTGTTTTGGACCCAGGAGTCTTAGCTCTGTCCCCGAAGCCTCCTTACCTTAGTTCAGGGAAGAGTGGCTTGGCCAGAGCCAGTCAGTCAGAGTCCCCTGCTCAGCAGGGCAGAAGTGGGATGCTGGCTTGTTGAGCTGTAGACTGTTTGTGACAGACAGTTAATGCTCACAACCTCCTGTTGTGGGGAAGGTTAAGCATTAGGATAGAGGAAGAGGAGGAGATGGGCTGCCAGGAGAATGGCTGATGCTCTGTGCCGAAAGCCTCATGTGCCATCTTCTTGGACTATTTACATAAAATAACATACTTCAGCGTTTCTTAACTTCTTATTGGTAATACCTGAAATGAATTTGATTAAGTGCAAAAAAGGAGAGGTCAACAAATCTTCTTTAGCCAATATAATGTAAGATGGGAAGTCAGCATCCGCTTTCTATAGGTACTCAGTCTGTATTCCATCTAATGTTGGCTCTGGCCAGGCCTCTCTGTCCCCTGTAGAGTGTCACGGAGGCCCTGAGGATGGGAACATACCTATTTAAGGCTTCCTGAACACCCTAGAAGGAGAAAAAAATGCAGCACATGAGTGTGCTGTGCCTCAGTGAGACTAGACAGACAGACACAAATGCCGAGAGAGGCTTTCTGAAAGGGAGACATGGACTTTGAGGCTGAGGAGAAGCTTATAGGAGGGCAACAGAGCAGACACGGCCTGGCTGAATGAACAGCTTTGGGGTTCATCTTGAGAGGGCCAGGATGGAAGGGACTGGAATGCTGTCAGGCTATCAGAATAAGTACCTGGTGTCCCTCTACTCTTTGCTGGGTGGATGCTCTGTCATCTGCCCGATGATGAAGAAGGGGACAGCAGGCATCAGCTGAAGGCTACAGGAGCCTCAGCTGGTGGGCAGTATGATGACAGGCTCCATGAAGAACCAGTGAACACTTTGCCCTGGAGTCCCCAACTATCTTCAGTTCTCACTCAGGTGTGCCAGGAAAGGATGCTACTCACCTGCAGCATCCAGCGCACAGGTCTCTGGGATCTCTCTTCCAGCTCCACAATCATCCTGCACAGGGCCTGGCTCTGCTGGATGATCTTGCCGTGCCTCAACTCCAGTTTGTTGGCTGTCTCTCTCTCCTCCTGCTCTAGGCTAGCCTGAGCTGCAGCTGCCTCCTCTTCCACCGGCTGACACGGCAGCTCCTTTTCCTGCAATAATTGCCGATATTTTTCAAACTCCCATAGGATGTTCTGCTTCCGTGTTTCCATCTGTGTCTGTGGAGTCAAGATTGGAATCAGCACTGATCCTTTCAGTGTAAGGGCCATGTGGGATGGAGGACACTAACATGTGGGAACACCCACTGTGGAAATGCTTTGGTATGACCATTTACTGGGTTCTAAGGAGGCAAAGACAAAGGATCCAGTCTTCCTATCTTCCTGACTCCCCACAGCCTCAGGGCATAGTTTCTGGTCCTTTTCACAGGTAGAGTATTTTCTTACATATAATGAGTGGGAGCAGAGTATTTCAGACTTGGAATTTTCCCAGACTTGATATTATATGTATATAAAGAGATTTTGGCAGTGAGATCCAAGTCTGAACATGAATTTCACTTATGCTTCCCATATATCTTGTATATATAACCTGAAAGTAATTTTATAAAATAATTTTACTGTGCTTGCATTCTGAGTGTGACCTATCATTAGGTGGAACTTTCTTCTATTTTTGGTACCATGTTGGTTATAAGACACTTTTGGATTTTGGAGCATTTTGGATTTCCCATTTCTGGAGGAGTGACATTTAAGCTGTTCTACTCTGTTGGCCCCAGTAGGATCTAGGGTACTACCTTTCTTTTTTCTTGAGACAGGGTTCCAGTTTATAGCCCCACTGGACTCTTATTCACTACGTAGACCAAGTAGGACTTAAAGTTGTAGCAATTCTCTGCCTTTGCCTCTCAAGGGCTGGTTTATAGGCATGCACCACCATCCTGGTAGTTTTTCTTCTTGATGTTTTTAAGCTCATTGTACCATTTTAGGCCACTTTGATGTTACTGTCTCCTGATCAAAAGTTCTGAGAGTTTCACGCCTCTTGGCTTCAGATATACTTTTCAGAGGTGGTTTTCTAATATTTAGGTAACCGAAGTCTTAGCAGCTATGCCGTTGCTAGGCAAAGTGAAACAGAAACTGTGCTGGACCGCCACTCAACAAGCCACACTCCCACCAGCTCGTGTGCGGCACCGTTCCTTCCTCATACATGAAGATGTGAGATAAGAGGCGACTGCAACCTCACAACCTATAAGCTGGACCTGAAAAGTTATGTGGCCTTAAGTAAAGGGAAAGCTGAAGGCCCTGCCTCACAGACACAAGGCCTCCTCCACTGTCAGCTCTGGGAGAGGAGGACAACGTGAGCCCCTTTCTCAAGAGCAACCCGCCTTCCAGTTGGCAGCGCGCTCCTTCTCGCTGACTTCCAGCTTCCAGGCTTCTTCCTGTTCTTTCCTCAGAAGTTCCAGAGCTTCTTGGAGTTTCCACTGCAAGAGACAGGAAGCTCATGAGTGTGATCAATGTTCCTCAGGCAACAGGCTGGTGTAAATGTTAAGAGAAAACTGAATGCCACAGAGGGCACAGACTGCCCACGTGGCACCCAGGGAAGCTCTTTGGGTTGAGAATCATTTTAACTCCCATATTTCACAAATGTCTGTAAAGGTCTATAGCTAGACTTTCTAGGACACGAAGACTTTGGACTTTCCTACCCATGACTGATTTTATTCTCATTAATTTTCTTCCCTATTACTTCCCAGAACCTTGCTGCTGAAAGTGTGCTCCAAAGCCAGGAGCATCTGCATGGCAGAATCTTGAGTCTTACCCTATACTTATCAAATGAGAACTGGAATTTAGGAAGCTCCTTGGGTAGTTCAGTTACTCAATAAAGGTTAGACACTTTCCTAGGAAAGTGATGCAAAAGGTTCTTACAGGAAAGCTAGAAGTATTTAGCTATTTCCTTTTATTCCGATAAGAGTAACCTTTTTGTTAAAGAATTATAAAGTACCAGACACGGTTCAAGCACTGCACATGCACTAACACTGCTGCGGTTTGAATGGGAAATGTCCTCCACAGGTCATGTGTGAGAAGACCTGATCCTTAGCTGGTGATGGGTTTGGGAAGGTTGTAGGAAACTTTAGGAGGTAGAGCTTGGATGGAGAAAGTAGATCACTGTGGGGCAGGCCTGGAGGTTTATGGCCTGGCCTCACTTCCTGTTCATCCTTCCTAACTACAGATGTCATGGGTCCAGTTGCCTATTGCTTTTGTCACTGTGATTTTCCCAGCACGATGCCCTGGATCCCTCTGAACTGTGAGCCAAAACAAACCGCTTCTCCCTTACATGGCTTCTCGTCAGGTGTTTGATGACAGCAGCAAGAAAAATAACTAGTACAAATATATTCCCCAGATGTAGTGTCATCACCACTTTATAGATAAGAGATCTGAGGCTTGGAAAGTGACCCATCCAAAGTCACCCAGCTAGTAAATACAGGGCTGGGAATTAACCAAGATCTTAACCTCTACGTTAACATTCCCTCATTGTTCTAAAACTTTCAAAACAAAATGAAATATACACAACTTTAATGGTTTAGATAGCTGTCCTGTAGAGAAAAATGCTTATTCAGAGGGTCTGCCATATATGCTTACATTTTAATCATAACTTGAAGAAAGGGAATTAAGGCAGAACAAGATCACTCATGCACAGCTGACAAAAGAGCAAGGTGGGGCCTGGAAGTCAGTCACAATGGTTAAGACAAAGAAGCAGTGCGTGAGACAGAGCTGGCTTATCCCAAAGTGTGGGAAACAGAGCCCTAGCCAAAGAACAAGTTCTCTATTCCAGCCTTTTATCTCTCTTTAACTAATTTATCCTAAAGTCAGAAAAGACCTGATAATATGGATACTGTGAGTATTAATAAATATATGATTAGTACAAAGCATGCCTGGCAATTGGAAAATCAATCCTAAGTGACTCAGTTTTGGTCCTTCCCAGCTCCACAATAATGTATCGGGATCCAAAATTACTAAGCCTGAGTTGTGTTTATGAAATGAAGAGGTTAAAATGATTCAGCTAATGTCAAGTAACAATAGGTGGCCCTGGTAGTGGGGAGTTAGCAGGTGCTTGACTAATAAATAACAGTCATCATATGTAAACTCATTCAAGCCATGTAGAACTCCAGTGGAAATCAAGGGTCTGCTTCAAGTTCTCAACACTAAACTTATCCTCTGGTTAGGCATCCCCATGTTAAGGTTTGAGATGGGATGCAGAGGAAATGGGAGAGAAGGAAATCAAAGGTGGTTATGAATAAAGGAAAGGATGTAGTTCAGAATAGTAGATGCAAAGACCTATAGCTATCAGGGGTGAAGGGGCTCACCTCTCAAAGACAGACTTCTGATACAGAGATGGCCAGATGAGAGGCAGAGGAAAGGCTGGCATGGCCAGGTACTATTGCCTACCTTATATTCCCAGGCAACATCCTTTATGGGCACAATGGTGTGGGCTTCGTGCTCTGGGGACTGGTGACAGGCCTTGCAGGTTACCACATCATCCTCTTTGCAGAACACCGTCAGCTGTTCCTTGTGGAGATTACACACATCAGTCTGTAATCCCATTTCCATACAGAAGCCTAGCAGACGGACCTTATCTACAACACTGGCCAGCTGCCAATTGGGACGTAGTTTCCTTGGCTGCGCAGGAGCTCGACAAAGTGGACAGGTGTAGCCCAAGTCCTGGGATCCTCCTGAGAGCTTCCAGAGTCCAGAGAGACAGCTGTGGCAGAAAGTGTGGCCACAGTTGATGCTCACAGGCTCCCTGAGGAAGGTCATACAGATAGGACAGTTCATTTCTTCCACAATGGCTTCCATTAACGCTCCAGGATCCATGGTTCCATCTAACAACAGTCTCAGAACATGAATAAAGACTGCAAAGAACAAAAGAAAAATAAGAGAAATCAAGAGGAAAAAGTAGCAACAGAAAGTTCTCCCCCCACATCAAAATCAGTGATTGATAAGAACACACTTATTTTAGAACCTTCATTGGCCATGTATAATAGGCACTGGCGTCCACTGAAGCTATTATTGGGCAACATTGTCCACACCACAGAAGGCGCAAGTAGGGTAGGAATGGCTAAGAGAGTGGATTTGGAGAAATCTTTATTTATTTGTTCAATTCTGATTCTCCTGAGTTTATTATACCCTACTGTTCCCACTCTAATCATGCTACGGAAATCAACATATTCTCTCTTGGACTAGGGCAAGTTAATACAAGATGTGATGTTCCAACATTCAGAAAAAGGCCACAAAATACTGTCAGCCTTCCCCTGTGATACCTTTGGTGTACAGTTATAGTCTTCAAGGTGCCAAACCACAAATGCCAGACACTCATTGTCTAGCTGCTCAGTTTTTCTTACGTTGCACACTGATGTGTAAAGTGAAAGTGTAATAGCAGTTCTTTCACTGTGTCCTGTAAATCACTGTCTGCCTCTTCTGCATCACATTTCCATGACTGACCAAGGTAACAAGACACTCTCCTCAGCACGTAGTGCTGCACGTGAGAAAGCAGAGGGGAGATCACATCCCTTGGAAGAGAAAGCAAGGATCACTTAAGGATATATTGATGTATATGGGTGATTATTGCCCAGGCCACATGTGTGAGCTTGAATGGCCAGTGGCAGGCTTCTTGGCATTCTTGGTAATATTTATTAACTCACCTTGTAAGTTTGTGCTACTAGATAGGCTATGTAAGGGAAGAATCATATTGACTTTAAATACTGCTGCATCTTCAGGACCTAAATAGTGCCTACCAGGCAAATAACTGCTGAATACATGCCTGCCAAATGATTACATCAGGGTTAGGGAATAGTTCCTAAACCCCAAATGTGTTTATAGTTTATTAGGTAACTGAAAATAAAGCAAACTAATAGGAAATACTCTTTTTTAAAAATATTTATTTATTTATTTATTTATTAGGTATACAGTATGCATGTATCCCTGCAGGCCAGAAGAGGGCACCAGATCTCATTACAGATGGTTGTGAGCCACCATGTGGTTGCTGGGAATTGAACTCAGGACCTCTGGAAGAGCAGCCAGTGCCCTTAACTACTGAGCCACCTCTCCGGTTCCTAGGAAACACTCTTGAGTATCTAGTATGTGCCAGGCATGGCTCTGTGCACTTTACATGGATAATGTTGGTTTATTTCACAATCCATGACAGAAACCATTATTCTCATTTTGCAGGTGCTTGTACCAGGTTTCTATTATTCTACTTTGAGAAAACCACCTATCTTCCCCAGCTTCAGGGTATAAGACAAATTCAAAGGCAGAGAGAATCACTGTGTTTAGTCATGCAGAAGGGCATTTTGGAGGCACCAGGACAGAAAGTCTGCAGGACTTGATGCAGCCATCAGCAAGGTCATTCCTTCTCACCCCTTCCCTGCTTCCTGTTCTTCTGTTTCCACTGTCACCACCAAACCATGAGATCCAGACCCTAAGATCCAGTTCTGCAGATCCCAAACTCAAAGGCCTACTGTGGTTCATCGCAAGCCCTCTATGAGCTCAACTGGAGGGATCCTGGACCCATGTCTGTTCATTTTACCCTGTTTTGGGTCATGCTGTTCTAACTGGAACTGTTTCCATGATCCTACGGTTGACATCAATTACTGCAAGTTTGTTTGCCTTAATTCTCACACTAGAGATTGACTATGCATATTGTGTTTTTTTCCCACGATATTCCTAATGTCATGATAAATTTAAATTACAGAGATATCTTCTGTTTTGTTCACTGTATTCTCGATGCCAAGAGCAGGGCCTCAATATTTGTTAAATTCACAAGAATTAAATGTAAATGTTGAGATCCAGTTGATAGTAGAAGTGTTAATATCTTCATCTAAGGCAGTGTGTGTGTGTGCGCGCGTGTGCCACGCTGCTTTGATATCAAAAGCACAAAGAGCAACAGAAGAACCAAAAGTAGCAGTTGAAAATTTGGAAGATATTGGCTGTAGGAAAGTGAGGTAAAGAAACAGAAATGATAAACCAGGAAAAGTGGTGGCAGCATGCTGTTTCTACACATGGCCTCAAAAAAGACATAAACATGGGAAAGCTGTCAGAGATCTGGGGATAAATAGATGTCTTTCTCCAACAGAACATTTGCTTTTATCACACATAAATTACTTGGTTCAAGTCTTAAAATTATTAACCGCTCAGGCATGTTCAACTTGCAGCCGAGGACATTATGGATACGGCCCAACACAAAACTGTAAACTTAATTTTCTTTATGCGATTTTTATGGATAGTGTGGTTCTCCAGCATGAACTTGGTAGTTGGCAAGTCGTTTTACAATGTCAAAACGATGCACCCAAGGGTGCTTCCATAGTGCCTAGGGAGCAGAGGGAGGGGGCGGAGCCTGGCGATATCCGGGAAGTTGGGGCTGAGGGGCACAGGGCTCAGACTCGGGCACCCAAGGGTCGAGGAAGGGCGGCGGACAGCGCCTTCTTGACCTTTGGGCGCTGAGCAGGTCCCCAGACAGTGGGCTGGGTTAAGGAGTGCAAGGACCTGTGTCTTCCAAAGATCCCCGGCTGCCGCCTCCTTCTCTCTGCGCAGGGTAACCCGCCTGGAGATGCCGAGCTCCAGCGGCCTAGTCCGAAGCATCAGGTGCGGCAGGGCGCTCACCTGCGGGAAGCTGCGGAGCCCAGCGGGAGCGCGGCGGCCTAGGCAGGAGCAGCACCCCGCGGCTTCCGCGAGAACTCCAGGGCCCGCCCACAGCACGGGAATCGACGAACCATAGGCCCGGGCCTGGTCCATCCTACGTGTGCACCATGAACGGCCTGATTGGCTGTTAACTTGTCACTTTCCCTTGTGGTATTCAGCAGCCTGGGAGCTGTGCCAGATTTGAATGTGTCCCAGCTTGAGTGTATGGTGGCACATTTACACGTTGGAATCCGCGTTTCTCTGGAAGATATGCAGCCGGCCATGGCTCCAGGTTTCAGACACTAACAAAATTATTAATAAACGCTTCTGGTTTCCCTGACTAACTCGACATTCCCATACCTCCCAGGTAGCTCCTCATTGCAATAAACTAGTTTCAAGAGTTAGAAACAATATTGAATGACGAAGCAGAATAGTCCTGATCATAAGCAGTTGTTAAAAAATTCTTGAAAAAATATTTATTTTACATCCCTGCCACAAAACATGGCATATCAAGTTGCAGTAAGGCTAAGCACTTTTCCTTGTATTAAGGCTAGGAAAGGTGACCTAGCATGAGTAGTAAGGTCCCAAAAGCCAGGAAAAGAGTCAGAGACAGCCCCTATTCCCACTGTTAGGAGTCCCACAAGAAGACCAAGCTACACAACTGTAACACACATGCTGAGTGTCTAGGTCAGTCCCATACAGGCTCCCTTGTTGTCGGTTCAGTCTCTGTGAACCCCTATGAGCCCAGGTTAGTTGATTCTGTGTTTTCTTGTGGTGTCCCTGACCCCTCTGGCTCCTACACTCCTTCCTCCTCATCCTCTGCAGGATTCCCTGAGCTTTGCCTAATGTTTGGCAGAGTCTGCATCTGTTCCCAACAGTTGCTGGATGAAGCCTCTCTGATGACAATTGGGCTAGGGACCAATCTACGGGTATAGCAGAATATCGTTAGGCATCATTGCATTGACATATTTTTCTTCCAGTTGTGTTTGGTTCTATCCTAGGTCTTTGGGTCATCCAGTCTGTGATGCTCCAGGCAGGGTCAGGAGTGGGCTTACTCTCCTGGCATGAGTTTAAGGCTAGACCAGTCATTGGCCACTCCCTCAATCTCTAGGCCACTCTTACTTCAGCACATCTTATAGGCAGGACAGACTATAGGTCGAAGGTTATGTGAATGGATTGGTTTCCCACTGCCTCCATTTGAAGTCTTGCCTGGCCACAATCCATTTTAAAAATGGGGTACAGATCTAAACAGAGACTTCTCAACAGAAGAATCTCAAATGGCCAAGAAACACTTAAGCAGATGTTCAACATCCTTAGGCATCAGAGAAATGCAAATCAAAATGACTCTGAGATTTCATCTTACATCTGTCAGAATGGCTAAGATGAAAAACACAAGTGACATCTCATGCTGGAGAGGATGTGGAGCAAGGGAAACACTCCTCCATTGCTGGTGGGAGTGCAAACTTGTATATTTCCAAAATGCAAATTTGGGAATCAGTGTGGCAGTTTCTGGGAATCAATCTACCATAAGACCCAGTTATACCACTCTTGGGCATATACCCAAATGATGCTTAATCATACCATAATGATACTTGCTCAACTATGTTCATAGCAGCTTTTTTTTTTTTTGTAATAGCCAGAACCTGGAAACAGCTTAGATGTCCCTCAACTGAGGGATGGATAAAGATGGATAAATGGATAAAGAGAATGTGATACATTTACAAAAAATCCCCTCATCCAACCACACAGACACACAAGACAAAAACAACAATCAGTGGCCTGGGTTTTTCTTTGTATTCCTAGGGCCTTGTTCTTTTTCTGATATTTGGACTTTTACTGAGCAATCAAGAGAAGGCACTCATTGACTGCATGGGAAGTAATCAGAAAATCCCCTGATGAATTCAAGTTCCAGGGCTATATTTATTGTTAGGACCAATTCCCTTTGGATTCCATGCCAATGTCAGAACTCTGGTCATGGTTGAAATTCTTCAGTGTGAGACCCAGAAAATTCCTGAAAATAATGAGACCATATGCAAAGCAGGAGGAGAAGCGGGGATTGAGATCTGCATGGAACCTCTGCTTTTTGGTAGAGCGGTTGTTCTCAACCTTCCTGATGCTGCAGCCCTTTCATACAGTTCCTCACGTTGTGGTGACCTCCAACCATAAAATTACTTTGTTGCTACTTCATAACTGTAATTTTGCTACTGTTATGAATCATAAAGTGAATATCTTAAATGTAACCCCAAAGGAGTAGTGGCCCACAGGTTGAGAACCACTGTGGTAGAGTGCAATCGCTGTCCTTATATTGTAGTTGAACAGATTAAATCAGACTTTTTTTAAAAAAAGATTTATTTATTTATTTATTGTGTATACAGTGTTCTGCCTGTAGGCCAGAAGAGGGTACCAGATCTCATTAAGGGTGGTTGTGAGCCACCATGTGGTTGCTGGGAATTGAACTCAGGACCTCAGAAAGAGCAACCAGTGCTCTTAACCACTGAGCCACCTCTCAAGTCCAAATCAGGCATTTTAAAAAAATATTAATTGAGCACGAGTGCAAAGAGTCCTGGATTGCAATTATGGGTCATATATTCTCTTCATTTAAGTCACTTAAGTTCAAGTGAATTTAAAGCAGTTAATAGGAACGTCTTTTTTATGTATAACTTGAATATGTCTATAACTATAATTGACTTTCAAAGGCCCTGATAGCAGGATGACATGGAGTTGCTGGGGGAAGAGGCTGTGTTTATGAGAAGGGGCAGGCTAGACTTAAAGCTTCTGAAGATAAGACCAAATCATCTCGTTGACTGATGAACTTGTACAGAATAAAATTGAACAAAGGGTTCTCTATATTGTTTACATTTGTATGGCTTCTCTCAGTATGGGTCTGTTCATGGATATGAAAAGAACCAGATTTACAAAGGCTTTCCTATAAAACTTACACTTACATGATGTTTTAGGTGGGGTTCTCTAGAAGAATAGAATGAGAAGAATGTGTATGTTCATATGCACATGCACACACACACTGAGAGAGGGGAGAGAGAGAGGGGGATTTATTTAAACTGGTTTATATGATAGGTGAGTAGGTGCTGGGTATTAAAAAAAAAAACAGCCATCATTATCCTTTAGAGGCAAAGAGCTCAATGGCTACTTAATCTTCAGTACCGAAGGCACAGGATTCTCCCCAATCCCTCCCAAGTCTCTGGTCCTTTATATTGAGACCATACTGGAAGGCTGAAGAACTTGGAGTCTAACGTTGGTGGAGCATGGCAAAGATAATGACAGATGTACTCAGGAAGAAGTGAAGGTGGGTTTTCCTTTAATCTTTTTATATATGGGCCACCTGTTAGATGTTGCCACCCAACTTGAGGGTGGATGTTCATCGCTCAGCTAGTCTTCTCTAGAAGCATTCTCACAAACACAATCAGAGATATATCTCTTAGGTCAGTCTAAATCCCATCAAGTTGATAATCAAGTCCAACCATCACATTTTATCCTTTTAAATTTGATAT